>NW_026018508.1:6144528-6169928 GCF_020466585.1 Dendroctonus ponderosae
CAGTCAATTTGTGTTACTAATATTTGCAAATTAATTTATTTTTCTTTTCAGAGGTTCTTTGTTGTGCTGGTGTAGGACCGCATACCTGGGGATTCAACAGTTATGTGCCCACAATGGGTAATCAGCGTGTTGAAGTTGGAAGAACTGGTAATCAAATCCATGTAAATAGAGCTGTTGTCACAAGCTGCGATACTGTAGCTGTAAATGGGGTCCTTCATACCATTAACAAAGTATTAGCCCCGAAAAAAGCTCCGGTGACTTCTGTAGGAGGCGGTTTTTTCTTTTTTGATTTGTAGATAATTATTAGCTTATTCAATAAGGAGCTTGGATCAAGTTAAACTACAACAGGTCAATGTTGCCGGTATTAGTAGTTGGTGTATTCATTTATTTTGAATTATTTATAGATGATAAATTGTTAAAGCAGTGAAGGTTTGATTATGCAAATAACACTGAAAATCTATTTGGAAAAATTGCTCCAAACGATTAAAGATTAAATTATGTTTATACTAACAAGGCAAATAACTACAAATAACAAAGGTATCTTTTATATAGGTATTTATGTATGATTGAGCAGTGATCAGTTTTAAAGTTCCATTTTTTTAAATATAACGTAAATATATCATAAGTGATAAAATTATATTAGTAATATTAGCCATTATTATTTATTTGTTTATAGCGTTTAGATACTCTTAAGTTTTTAGATTTGTATCGAATACATACTTACACACTTTCTTATGCGTTTCTTGTTTTGTTATACCTGCAACTATTCAACCAAAACGTCTCACTGTAATTGGTCTTTTATAAAACCAACCTAATGAATTATAAAATAGACACATTGACAATTAATAAAATTTATTAGATTATTAGAGATACAGTAGGGCATTGGAAATATTGTAAATGCACGGTTTTGTCAAATTTGCATACGACAACGTGGCACTACTCACATTCAAATAGGTAGTAATACAAGTGGCAAAAGAACTCAATATTATTATGAAAACGCAAATTACAATTTCCAACTTTTCATTCCAAATTTCTCGAAAAGTCTTCCGGCTTTGATATAATCCTACATTTATTTTCTGTTCTCCTTTATAGTCTGTTATGTCGCTAAAAAGTTATTAATAAAACGTATTAATTATTAGATTTAACTTTAACATTAATTAAATACATTTCAGAAATATTAGACTAAAAAAAAATAAATAAATACATTTAATTTCTAGAGTATATATTGGAGAAATATCAATAAAAGCTGTTGGAATTAATTGTGTCACACTTTCGTAACACTATTAATTAATTAATAAAATTTAGTTAACTACTTACTACTTAACTAATCTGAAATTCCTTCTCACCTTGAATAGTCTTCGCTTAAATTGCTCGACCTTCGCTCCATCAATATAACATTCGAAAAGCTTTCCAGTTCCAATTTTCGAACATACTTTTTATGCAAATATATCATTCTGATGTAGAACAGAGGCGGAAAGAAGAAAACTAGTGGACCAGTTAAAGACCCACCTATTAAAGACATTACCAGATCGAATCGGGGAACTGACTCAGCTATAATGATTGCAATTATGATCAAAATCGTTCTTAGGATGCAGCGTTTGTGGTTGAATGCTAAAACGAATCATGCAAATTATTGATTGAGAATATTAGTGAGTTCAGCTTTGGATCGAATTACAAATTTTAAAAACATTATTTTATTTATGGTTTGATTTTCCCTTCTGTTAAATTATATAATATATGGTTAATTAAATGTGCTTTCGATCATTATTTAAAAACAAATTTTAAAGTATTTCACAACAAATTCGCATCCAGAGTACGAATAGAAGATACACAAAATATTTGTGTTAGAATTGGCTATTATTATTTTTGTATTTAAACTGAATATTTGAGATGAAAGAATCAGATCATAAAGTGAAAATGATTGAAGCTTAAAACAGATAAGAAAGTATAAATATCGAGATTTCATTATTTTCATATTACTCCAAATCGAAAATTAATATTCCGCATTTCTTTCAAAATTTGATTAACCAGGCTTTTGATCGGATTTCTCACATTCATCAATAATACAACACCCTCGACAATATTTCAATGTCTCTGATAAATTTACGAGAGTTCTTAAAAATCGCAAAAAATGTTCTAGATACCTAAAAATAGTACCACACATTTATTATTAACTCAGGAAAAAAGTAAGTCTTTCCTACCCATTTATAAGACACTGTTATATTTTCGTTCTAACATACATTGTTTTACTAAACTGCTTAAATACCTAGTTAAATCTAAATTTAAAAATTAAGAATAACATAATGTTTTAACAAACAAAAAATCTTAAAATTTTACCGCGAGTTATTAATGTTTCTGACTAGTTTTTTTTGTAGTGTTGGCGAAAAACTTTAATTCGGTACTATTTAGAAGGAAAACATTATCTGATTATACAATTTCAATAGGTTAACGTTTGAAACCAATTTATTTCAATAAATCGAGTCGTTGATTGCAAAATGCATCAGAAAAAAAGAAGAGACTATGAATATTTTTGGACTCAGGTTTGTTTTATTGAATGCCGAGTTGAATGATAATTGTATGATTACTGTATGATTTCTTTTCTAAAGCAAATTTGATGCAAATGCCAATTTTTTGGGGTAGATAACTTTTTTAGGGCATCTTTAGTCACCTTTCTAACAATTAGCAGCATTTATTCACTCTACCCAGCTTTCATAATTAACTGAAAAATCATTTAAGAGCAGATTTAGAGCAGAATAGTATGAAAAAGGTAAAATTGATAAACAATTCAACACATTTTCTAAGTTCTGAATCGATTACCTGCTAGGAGAACCCGATGATAATCTTGCAAAAATTTGAACATTGTTTGAAACTGAAAATGTTTAAATTCCACTAACGTTTTGATAATTTTTTTGCTCAAATTTGCCTCAAATATGCTATAACTTTCACTATTATTTTACCTCTGGATATATTAAGACAATCCTCCATATGTTGATACAAAGCACTGTTACTCACTGCTGAAGTAAGGCATAATTGAATTGCAACTAATCCAGCTGCAAAATGCAACGGCAAAGATGTTGGCAGAGTTTCCAGCAAACTCGCTTTGGAGTTGGTTCCATATTTCCATGCAGTTATTAATGCTGTCGTACCAAACATAATTAAAGACACTAAAACAGTGCATTAAGAAATTCAAATAGTCGAAAAAAAAGGAACTATTAAAGTGAATATTTTTATAAATATAAGGTTTGGTAACCTGAAAATCCGCCTATGATGGCAATTGGTAATTTGCCTTTGTTGGTCATATCCATATGGATAGTTAGAATTGTTGGATGAATGTCAAATTGGAAAGTGACTATTCCATAAGCGCTCAACATCACCTGCCATAATTCCCAGTTGCTTGATGAAAATTCGGCTTCAATTTGAGGAATATCAGCATTTACAGTTGAAAGTAAACAGCTGGATGTTAGTATGTAAACGGATGTTACTATTAGAGCAGAAATGGTGCAAATTACCCTAAAATAATGCTGAATGAAGTGGTTTAGTTTGCTTCTATCAAGTTTTTTAACATTGACTTCTTTACATTATCGACTTCTGGAAGGACCAGTTGTGTGAATAGAATATAAATGAAAGACGAAATTAGTTCCAAATGTATTTTTTCACATTCTTTGATTGTTCTGTTCAGGAGAATGGTGAAAGTGTGAATAGTGAATATATAGGCCATGTTTGTTGCCTTAGAAAACCAATAATGATATTCTGGTCCCTGATACTTTTGTGCACATTTGTGACAATAATTTGTTTGAACGACTCACACACCAAATATTTGATCTTAGTTTTCTGATGGTCGTGGATTATCGAGAATTAATTTTTCTTACTTGCTTGAGTCCATTCCAATTACTAACACAAAAATGCGTTTTGTTTTGAGCTTATACTTAATCATCTTCAAAATGTATTCATCAAATCACTTACTTTAAAGCTCGTTTTAGGACGATTATTTTCGCGCTTAAATACTTTTGGCTTGTTACGTATGTTTCGTTTTTAAATGATCATCAAGGTCCCCATTAAAAAAATCACTGTACATTTTGTGCGTAAACACCTATTTTCTCGCGTTTTCCTTACCCCAAAGCTCGACAGAAAGAAAAATTGCATAGAAAATACTAATGCTATAATAAAGTATGATTTTCAAAATTTAGGGGACCGATATAAATAACGAAATTGAATGTATGAAAATACTCAAATGTGGATAAAACTCCTCAACATTTTCGCCAAAGAAGATAAATGAACCCACCTTAAATGGAGCAACAGTTAACTCAAGCTATTTAGAGGTAAAAAGTGTTATTATAATTTTGCAAAAAAATACCATCGTTTTGATACAAGTTTACATCCGAACGGTCTATCAGGTCCTAAAACGAAGCTCAATTTAATTTTCTCTCTTAACAAGCAATTTTCATAATAAAAGAGTTTGCATTATAGCACAGTAGAAAATTAATCTTCAGCCAGTAATTTGTCTTCCTAAGTTTACTTTAGTTTCTCCTCGACAAAGTTGCTACCAGTTTGTATGATACTATTTTCTTCTTGCAAGTCAGTGTAATTTTAAACATATAGCTTTAATAAGTTCGAACGAATCATACATAAACCGTTGTTAATCTAATACTTACTTCATGTCTTTAGGACTACCGAGCCATAAAATTGGACACAAAACGGTTCCCAGAATGATAATCCAGTAACAAAATGAAATATCGAAAGAACCTTCACTGATTCTCAAGCCTAATAGTTCCAAATTTTTTGCAGCTGAAACATTATTAAATCATTTTAAAAAATTTCTTCAAGTTTTTCGCAATTTACCGTCATTATCTAACTGTAAATAGCAGCTCTTTTAAGTCTTGGGAGAATAACATTTAAAAAAGCCAAACAAAAATTAGGATAAATGCAACTTTCTGAGGGCACATGCCGACCACTAAAGAAATCACAGACACACACTGTCTGAGACATAATTGTTGCCAATTTGCAAATAGCTAATTTCTTCCTCAACAAATTCTTGTTACAGATGTTCTACACAATGCTCTAATATTTTCTGCAGAATCTGTGCTTACCAACAATCAAATTTGGAATTCCTCCTCCGAAAACCGTGATATCAACCAAGAAAGTAACAAAATGCGCCAAATATTTGCCAAAAGTTAGCTCGGCTAAAGCAGAGTATGGATAACGGTTTTTTCTCTTCATGTTAGGTTCCATTTCTTCAGCTAAATTCCAGCATTTTCCTAATAAAGTTGCTGTGTATATTTGAATGCTGCAAACTGCAAATATCACCAGAATGCCATAGTATCCTAGAAATCAATTTTTAAGGCTTTCATTAAATTCATTTTCGGGAATAAATTCTCTTACCAAAGTTTATAAATTGCAGAAAAATACATTTCATTTTATTCAAATTACAGTTGATTTCATTTGTATTAAATCAAAGGTTCTGCTGTATTTCCAATGACTAATGGAATATTGGGAATAAAATGTTCGATAAGAAAGACTTTTGCACAGACTTTGTTTTGGAGGGACGCCCAATTTTATGCAACCTCGCTGATTTTCCCTATCAAGCAGTTTTTGTAGTAGATAAAAATAAAATGTCCTACTCACCACAGTCGATAATGGGTTTTGGTAGGGCAACCACTGGAAAAACTCCGAAAACATCGACAATACAAAGAATGGCAAAAAACACTGAAAGTCCATTTCCTTGTAAAATTGGTGTTGTTTCATCCGGTTGCATGTCGGTGAATGACACGGTTTAAAATGAAATTGATATATTTTCAGTTTTGCGGTTTCCTATTAGTGAAATGGCAATATCAGGTATCACAAATGAAACTTGTGTTTCACTGTACGAAGTAATGTATTGCATTGCATTATTTTAGAATACATATTCATATAACACTTGTAAATAATGTGTTCAATTTGCTCGAATAAGGCGCAAAAATCCGTTGCATCGCATTTAGTTTACAATTGATTTTGGAATATACACAAGTGCTGCTTTGACATTGGAAATATTGTCTCAGATTAACGGAAAGCGGTAGAAATAATCGAAGTTTTCAAACTATATTTAAACCAATTTTAAACCAATTGGCACCCAAAATTAACGCTGAAATAATCAGCGCAAAATGATTCACATAGGTACCACCTATTTAACAACTTTAATATCCCTTTTCAATCCGAAGATTTTTTCGGCTACACCTAAGAAGTAAATTCCTTGGATGATTGCATACGTGGGAGCCAACACCAAGATTCGACACGCTCCGCCTTTGTAGAACCCTTTTATTCCTTCATGTTGAAGAATATCTCTACAAAAACACGCATGTTTATTCTATATCTTCGCACTCAGACTTCCTCTAAACTTACTTAAAAGCATCTTTTACACTTCCATAGGTTTTATCGCCTGCAGCTCCTTTGCTGATGCTTTGAATTCTGGTCTTCATTATATCAGAAGGCGTGACCATTACAGCTGTACATGAAGCTGTGGATAAAGCACATATAAACGACCAGTAAAACTTGGCGTCACCTGAAAAAAATTATATTATATTAAATTTGCCAATTGGCAAGGTTTAAGAAGACAAATAACCTGATCCGTCTAGTTTTCTCGGACCGAATGAGTCCAGTTTAGCAAAAACGGGAAAATAAACGCCACAAAATGGCACATCTCGGCACATGGTTGCAAATGTTCCTTTGTATAATCCAAAGAATCCTCGAGATCGGATTAAATCACTGAATACTTTAAGTGCTGATATGTTTGGCGTTACGGGTTTACCAGCTGGAAGAGGCCAAATGGTACACACAAATCTTTGATGCAAAAAGGAAAAAAGTCAAAACACATACTCAAATATTGTAAAATTAGAGCCGTTTCACACGGGCATCTTTGCAGCGCGTCTCAAGGGCGCTGCTGAGAAGCGCGTTTTGAAAAGGCTCTTAGTGAGAATAGTAATATATTCGCATAATTATTAAATACATTACAGCAAGTCATCGGTTTCCCAAATTAAATGTCTCAGTTAAAATATTTACTTGCCTTTTTTTAATAGAAGAATTTAATAGAAGAAGTTAGAATTTAATATTAAGTCTCAATTAAATTTCCGTTCAAACTGCCAAACAAGTGTAAATTGTACCAAATTTAACCTGCATAATTTTAAATTTTATTTTTTTTTCCTTAATTTGTCATCTTTTAAAAGTGATGCCTTTTTTAATTAATTTACTTCTTACTTTGTTTGGCTTCCATAGCTGCCACTCGGCCCGCATCTTGAAGCTGGATTTTCAGCAACTCCATTGGAACGGTTACTACGAGTTGAACTACTCCGGTTAAGGCTCCAGCTAATCCTTGTCGCGCTGTACTTAATTTACTAAGGCACAGAAAAAAATATGTTGAAAGCAAACACCTTTAAATATACAGTATTTAAAACAAAAATACTTCTTTAAGATTGAATCATTATTATACTGAAAAATATATAAAAAAATATTAGTCGCTCTCGATCAAGAAGATAAGGTATTTAGGAATCACAAATACGTACGATTTGTCTAGCAAAGCAACTTCTAATGGATTTTTTGTCACAAAAAACTAGCTAAAACACCTTTTCCAAATTTGTTAAGCCAAAAACTCACTTTGTCGTTTTGTCTTTCAAATGAAACCTGAAGAAGTCATTGGCTGTAAAACGGATGGCTTTCATGGGTGTGATCAACAGAATGAGAACACTGGATCCTTTGTAAAGGCCTCGAATCCCTTCTGAGCGGCTAATTTTTTTCATGGCATCGAAACTGCTCTTAAATACAAACTGTGCGTTTCTTAAATTCTTTCAAAATTAATTTTTTCAAGTTACACATTAGGACGAATTGGGATAAAAGTGAAAGACAGTTTGAAGATGAAAAATGCATTTTTTAATGATCGTCGCAATGATTGAAGCAAAGTATGTGTAAATTCGCTTAAAATTTAGCAGATTAATTTGCGTATGCTAAATTTAACGAGATTCAAAGAAAACAATCCCACTAGAAGCTAGAAGACCTTTAACTTCACTGTTTAGGTTGTTGATGTATTACAACAAATTTTTGTCTTTATAGGTAGTATGTGTTTTTATTCTGCTAACTATTAAATGTTTCTATTTTTTTTGGTTTTTACGAAAAGCAATCGGGTAGCAAAGACTCGTTACTTACATGCCATCATACATCTTGGTCCCATCAGGTCCAATCTGTTGCTTCTGCAGTCGCGTCTTCACCAAATCGGTTGGAAAAGTACAAGCGACTCCTATCATTCCGGCTATTCCCCCATTTAGAATTTTAGGTAAAATCCTTTAATTTGAATATGGGTATTTTGAGCAAGTTTTGAAACCACAAGTATTGTAACTTGAAAAATGATTAACAGAAGAACAGAAGCCTTAAATACTTACGAAAATTGTAGTTGATTTTCCGCCATTATAAGCAATTGAAAATTTGGTTTTTGTAAGCGATTTACCTGAAATAACTTCGGAATTTTATATTACTTGATATAAATTTGATGTATGAAATGTAGACTGTAGTCACTCTGACAAATTAACTGCAATTTTTTGAATGACAAACATAGAAGCTGCCAATGTACCTACAGAGGTACTATATGAGTAATAAAATATTTATGAACAGTGCTCGAATCCGAACTAATTGAACTAATCTCATATTTAGAAAGTCAAATGTTACAAAATAATTTGAGTTCATTAATCTACAAATTTCTTTTCTGGTCCAGGAGTTGAATACTTATTTCGGATAAATTTTTGCAAGGTAAAGAAAATACCACTTCGAGACAAAATACAATATAGTTTATTAAAAACAACACACAACTACTATAATCAATAAAAATAAAAACTGATCTCACGTTTATCGAAATATACTTAAAACTCGATATATTTCTTGAACTTTACACACATTTTCATCCGGTTGGTATCAAAGAAGTTCAATTTACCAAAGAAATGTTCAACAAAAGGTGAGATAATCATCAACTAAAATCGTAAAAAATATATAATATTTCTAGAATAGTGAATAGCTTAGTTTTCTACTTTTTGCTTATGTTGTACAAATTTGAACACACAGATAACTTCTCTGTTTAAATGCCACCGGTAGGTATTCTTTGTCAGCGAGATACCTAATCATTTTTTGCACACTTAAGTACCTTTCACTGTGAATGAAATTTAGAACTCCACAAGCACCTGAACATTTAGAAAACCTTAAATCTTAAGCAACCTGTAAGGTATCTATCAAACCGGCATATTTGGTGTTGTCCAAACTATTCTAGCTCTCGGTGTTCTTGCGAGAAAGAATTTGTCTATGGCGTCCAAAGTATAAACCATTACTGCAATGAACCCTAAGATCTGCAACAAGAACACAATAAGTTACACTGAAAAGTCAATAAATAAGTGGTTAGTTTTCCCCAAATTAAGTATTTTGGATCAATTTTATTTAGTTTTTGCATTAAGCAAATCTACTTTACTTTTCAAGATTTTTAAAAATTTTATAGACTTTTATGACAATCGTGTTAAGATGAATGTTCAATGCCATGGTCTTGTCGTGTTTTCAGCGGCAAATAATTTCGACTGTAAAAGAAATAAAATTCCCATATTTCAGTAGCTTAACTGGGTTTTCCGATCACAATAAATGTAACGTTTCTAGGAGTAAAATATTGCTAATATGGAAAAAATGGGAGAAACATCATTGCATTAGATTCATACATATAAAATTAAGCTATGATAGAATAATATACAACAACTTTCTTTTACAACAAAGGCCCCAATTAGATAAATTGAAAAAGCAATGTCCAAGAGTATATTTAGAATCGATAAAAGGAGTACAAATTACCGCAACTAAATTAAACGAAAACTTCTCAATATTGGAACGAAATCGGTTGAAAGAGCCTAAAGAGCTTGAAATCATTTTCATTCGCATTCTTCCGAGCAAGTATTATTATCTACATTGAAATAATATCTTTATTGTACAATTTCGATTCAACGAACCATAGAATTAATGTTGATAATGGAATCTTGTTCACTTGAACAAGAGTATTTTTCCAAAATGATACAAATTGGAGCTTTATTGATGGAACAAAGAACAGCTTACAAAATACAGATACAGCCGAAACGAGATAAAAACATACCAGAATGGAGTAGGTACCCATGTAAATTTAGTGAGTTTAACTCAGGAGCTTTTAAGGGTCAAAAAGTGTCTGGATTATTCCTATATTACAGGGTGTTCCGTAAATATGTTAAAATATTTTAACAACGTGTTCTCCTAGTCATTTTAGAGGAGGGTCTTCCTGAGAATTTTTCAAATTTGAGGTCTCATTTTTGAAATATTTGATCTCCAAAATGGCAAAAAATATTAGTTTTTGTTGTTTTTCTTTAAAACGGTTAAACATAGAAACTTAAATTTTGGTACACATTATAAGCTAATTGAGTACCATTCTATGGTAGTGGTGTTTTGTAGTTCAGTTTACTTAGGGTAGAAATGTGGAACCTCTATTTTGTTTTGTTCAGAACTTTTTTGTGTGCACCTAAACTTTTATTAACGTAATTTTTTTAATTACTACAAGTTATTTATCAACTTTTTATCCCTTATTGTTTTTTCCTAAGGGCACTAGTTTGCCCGCAAAAAAATTAAATCGTTTCGTACCAAAACTTTCCAAGTCGTTGGATTTTAAGAGGTCAAGAAGCTCCTATAAACTCGCCTCCCAGATCTCCCGATCTAAACGCGCTTGATTTTTACTTCTGGGGCCATTTAAAAAATACGGCGTATTGAACAGAAGTGAATACAATCGAAGAACTTCAGAAAGATAAGGTAATATTTCTAACGAAATGAGAACTTCAGTGCAAACTTTACGGTCTGTAAATTTTAATTTCACTAAAAGACTGCGATTGTGCCAAGAATGTCAAGATGACCAATTTTAACAGCTGCTAAGATAACATTATTAGATTAACATTATTTCAATTTAATTTTGTTTGTTTATTTCGTTCCGCATATTGTTCCCATGTTATTATTTAAGTAAAATTTATTCAAACTTAATAATTGTAACCTGAACCCAAATACACAATTTAGAAAAATAATTTAGGTTGTTAGTAATCAACTAATGATGCGTACCAAAATTATTATATGAAAACGTTATTAGATTTAAAAAAAATAACTTAATTACTTACACATTTTGAGAACGGCAAAGAAAAACGAGTAATTAATTGTAGTAATTAACGAAATTATGCGAGAAAAGTGCAAAAGTTCTAAACGAAACTAAAGTAGGGGTTCCACATTTCTACCCAGTATAAAAGCAAACTGAACCACGAAAAACTATCATAAAATGGAACTTAATTAGCTTATAATGTATACCAAAATTTAAGTTTCTATGTTTAACCGTTTTACAGGAAAACAACCAAGACTATTATTTTTCGCCATTTTGGAAATCAAATATCTGAACAACGAAACCTCAAATTAAAAAAATTCTCAGGAAGACCCCCTTCTAAAATGACTAGAAGAATACGCGGTTGAAATATTTTAACATATTTACGGAACACCTTGTATGTCCTCCTTTATAATGTTTTCTTATTTTTAAATAGCTATTATAGAGGATATTACAAAACTTACATAACTTTTCGCGTTTTTATACCGTCGTGAATTAGAATCTCTTCTTCACGTTTCTACTCAACTACTTCATTAACTATTGATGGAGAACTCGAAGCTATTTCGAAAAAATACTGAAAATGTAGACTGTTTTAGCTTCAAGGCTGCAAGGTTATATGTGTACTGCACTTTAAACGAACAACAATTAATCCATCAATCTGATTGCTGAATTTATGTATTGCTTTTAAAAATGGCAAATCTGTACGTGTTTACTATTCAAGAACTATATCTACTTCTTGTCATATAATAAATGACAAGAAAATTCAATTTTATTATTTGTTGTAATTGAATTGTTCAAATGCTTATTGATATTAAGTGAATAGACTTGGAGCTTGTATAAAATTCATAATATTTTTAAATTTTACGTTTTTCTCACGATCTATATCTCTGGAAGCGATATCTAGATTATATCTGTAATTCTTCCACTTTTCTTTAAGTGGTCTATTTCCCGTTAACGTACCAATGAAATTTATTTTCTTCTTGCTTTCTTTTCCAAGCTGCAAATGTGGAGTAAAATGAATTAAAATACAGCAGATAATATTTTTATCTCAGACATCTTTGAAATCAGTATTAGTGTTACTAACATTATAATAAGTTGTTATTAACTTACCCCTGTTAGAATATATCCTTTAGTAAGTACTGCTACGACAAAGGAAGAGCTGGTCAATAGCAGAAGAGCCATAAGAGCGCTATTAACGCATTCGACCCAAAACCAAGGAAACTCTGAATTTTTTATAATGCCTCGTACGTGAAGACATAGTAGAACTAATGAGCTGACAAATCCGTATATAGAGATTCCACAGAAGAACTGTGCCTGGATTGATGCTCCCAAACTTATCGCCGATACTAATAAAACCAAATGAAGCACCTAAAGAAAATATATACTATACTATATATTTAGTTATTATACGTGTAGCTACACAATGGTTGAATGGTCAAAAAACTGTTAAATCGTTCAATATTCGTATGTCATCTATCGTGTTTTCATTCCATGGTAGATTCTATAAAATTGTCAGATTTTCTTTTGTGTAATTTTTTACCAGTCTTTTTCACATAATGTGATTAGTTCGATAATAGTGAAATAATCAAAGTAAAATCACATTTCAGACTAGTCTCAATATAATAGCAGAGGAAACTTTTAAGTTAAAGCCCTATCAATTTATTTCCCGAATTTTTTTTTTTAATTCTCAGTGCAGTCGAAGTTCGATATTTCAAAATAATGTATTATAAAGAATGCGATTTTAAATACTGAAATGGCAGACATCACTGGAAAAACATAAATTGCAGCCGAATGCAAATGTTTTCGATCAATACGAGTTATTAATTATAGCGTGGTTAAGATAACGCTTATTTGCGCGATAAGCCGGTTGAATACATCGATGATCAGTAATTTTAAGCCCAAAACTTACCACTTCCAGCAGTTTCAATGCTCCAGAGTAAGATCTAAGAAAATCCAAACCACTTTTGTAAGTAGTCTAAAATTGAACAGAATATTCGATTAAAAAGTGATTTGTTGCAATAAATAAATAAACAAGTAAAAATCACTTTGCAGGGATTTGTACGTTTTAGAAAACACTTCACATAAATATTAGAGCAACTTACACTCATTTTATGTCGTTTCATAGCAGCTGCCGATGGAACATTCAGTTAATTTCTCCAACATTGCTTCAATAATAAATGATAGCGACTAATCTTATCTGCGTTCGGAGCTCATCACCATTGGTAAATCTTGAAATAGTGATAAGTTGTACCTTTTTAACACATTTTTCAGTTATAACTAAGTAATTGTAAACTGTACGTGTTACTCGTCTGGTTGTTCAGTCGCTAATGATTCAGCTATTGTTATTACAAATCATGGTCAACATTCCTAGATAAAGCATGAACAAACACATGTTGTTTCATTAATACGTACTCAAAACCAAATAAATAGGTATAATGTGGAAAGCAGTGAATCAATTTTTTTTGTTTTCTCAACGTAGACGCATTATCTGCAAGGAACGCCGTTAAATTTTCCAGTTTCCAGTAAATTTTTCTTTGAATGAAAGTAATTGTCTTAACAAAATTTTTAGTTTAATCCAAACTAGTAATTAGATTTTTGGAAGCTTCAAAATGGCCATCTATACGGATATTTGTGCAGATAACTTTTTGCTCACTGTGTATATATAGTTTTTAAATCGCCATGTCTTATAAGTTTCAAACCAGTTGGTATTTTCGAGATAATTGCGATTAAACAGCAAAATGCATAACTGCGAGAAAATTTCACAGTGTAATTAAGTAAGATGATTCTACTGTGCTTGGTAAATCGAGCTCAGCCTAACGAATGATTTGCTATTTATCAAATTTTACGTTTTTTAACAAAGTTTTAATTTAAATTAGTTAATATTCCAAATATTTCTTCAAGCCTGGACTCCCAACTTTTAGAATAGCGACACTCGCAATAGAGCCTTTGCACACCTTTTTGAAAAATTGACCGGGCCAGGTTTATTTTCCGCTTGGGCAAAGGAAGTTTTTAAACTTAAAGTTTTTTCTCCAGGAAAATGTCAATTTCTAACATTTTACGATAATGCAGAATTTTTTGCAGGCCTTTTTTGGTCACTAAACCAATGTCAATTAGATGTTTCTGACCGAAGAACCTACATTGCCTAGAATATGTGTTTTTATATCAATTAATCAACAAAGGAACCGGATTTATGGAACACTGAAGACACTCAATCAATTTAACATGAATTTAATATATTTTTTGATTAATAAATGAACTGAAGAAAAGGGACGCAACGTTTTGCTACCAAATTTAACTTTGCAACAGCTGCCGTTTTTTAATCTTGCATTTCTTCTCAGAGCTGTATGTATCTAATTTATTGGATAATTTTCCGCTAAATTTGCCACATAATATGGGTTATATCAAAGCAGTTTAGAATAATTCAGAAGCTACTTTGCCTAAATCCCTGAAATAATTTGCAAATAATTAACAAATATAATATGGAAAAAATTAATAAAAGCGTTTGGAAATGTACTGAGATGAACCGTGGACATTTTGAGAAATTACTGCAGAAATAGTATTTGTTTTAAACTTTCGAAATATACATTTTCACTTACCTATTGTGGTTTAAATATCAATTAAGTTTAATTGCACTTCCTGAAATGCGGATACTTTCTCTTTAATCGAAAATATCTCGGAAACGATTGTTTACTGAGACGTAGTTCTTGTATGTAAAATCAAAAGTGGAACAAGCTTCTCAATTTTAAAAGTCTCTGTACAAGGACACGAAAAAGTTTCGGTAATTTTATTGTAAAGATATTAGTTAGTAAATGATAGTAGATTAGGGAAGACCTAATATTTCAGTATATAAAACCGTCTAGAAATATTTGGATCCGCTCAAAATGCAACAGGAAGCTTTAATGAAACTGGTAGTTTAATCTCCGTTATTTATGTAACACCATGTATATCATTCGTGAGTAGTTGATGCAAGCAATTATTTGAAAAAATATATTTTCTATCTAAGGATTCAGTATTTTGTTTTGTGCCCTCACTTCTTGGACATCCTGCATACGATAAGCACTTAATTCCAGATACTCTGTCTACAAAAATCTTTATTTGAAAAATTTTCTGTCGCTTTCACTTACACAGATACTTAGATTTTCCACAGCTTAACGTGCATGGAAAGCATATAAGCAATATTTAACAGAAATATTCAAACAAACTAGTCAAGTTTTAAGGATCGTGATGCCCACTACAGAAACCTGCAAAATTTGATATTTACTTGTACAAATGTATTTTATAAAAATTATTTTTATTCATATGTATGTATTGCGACTTCAGACGTTCACTAGATCTTTGTAAACGGGATGTTGGATTAAGATTATTATTGTCATGTATGTACGATTCTCTAACTAATTCTTCTTAAGATATTCTTAAATTTCCATGATTTACGTTTAAGACAATTGGAAAGTTTTAAACATATTAACAATTTTAAAATAAATCCAGATAATTTTTCAAGGAAGTCTAATAACAACAATTAATGATGATTTATAACATGTTTTCCTTTTCGCGACATTCGCTAACTGTAAGGCAATGTACTAGACCTACTTACCTAAATTTGTCTTCAAACTCATTACTTTTAATAAACCCCTAAAAGTAATATCCTATATTTAAACCATGTAGGCAATTGGAACGTTTGAGCAATTTAAAATTTATTAGATAATAACCTTTTCAATGCAAGTATAGAGTGGAACCATAGCCAGTAGCGGACACATAGAGATTTTTCAGTATTTCGTTAAACTATCATACCCAAATGGAAGTTAAAAGCTTTGATTTTTAAGCATCGTATGTCCAATATGATGCATCAACTTTCTTTCTTGATCCGGCCTTACAACTAAAGGCAAAGTTTCAATAATTATAAATAGAAAATTTTTGGATCCGAACTAAATAGAAGAATCAAAATCGAAAAGAAATACATATTTACTACAATTATTTGCACAGTTTTTCAAACAAACATTATGTGGGTAATATTGCCTTTTTTCGAAAAGCTTCCGAAATACAATTTTTGGAATTCAAGCGACAATTTGTATGCAACTCTTATGCTTTGATACTACTAACCCAAACTAATCAATCGAGAATATACCAATAATATACTTAACTTACTTACTTACTTACTATAATATGTTACTCTTCACACAAATGGGAGAATATACCATATCCTCCCATTTGTGTGAAGAGTAACAGTCAACTTTTTCAAAAAATAGATCAGCAGTAAACGCTATATTTATTGTAAATCAAGTTGAAAAAATAATGTATATTTTATTTTGACCTTAAACAAACGTTCGACAGAATACAACCCGAAGTTGTCGTACCTACGTCAAAATAACAAAACATTCATAAAATATTTCCAAATTATAAAAGAACAAAAACATTGGAGGAGCAAAATTGGATATTTAAATCATACGAAAAACATCGCGCAAAGAATCTTCGTATTTCTTTATAAACATGTTTTTCATTTATTTTAAATGTAATCAAAATCTTCTTCATGGCGTTTTATTTGAAGTAATCCTCCTCTGGCACGTTTATGACCTCAATTAATCTCTGCAACATTTATTTTTGAGTTATCTCAAATACCCGCACAAAGGATTGATGAAAACGGTCTATTTAGCAATTTAACTAGGTGCCGTTTGCGCGTTATTTCTTCATGGATTAATTGCAATGATTGCGAAATTATCGTCCGGTTTTAAGAATCATTTTTGAGATTTCCAGTGTTTCATAAAATGAACAGTTTTAGTGTAAAGACAAAGTGGCTGAAGTTTTGTGAAGAAAAGTTGCTTAGCTGAAACTGAATTGTTTGATAAGAGATTTTATTCGCGAATATTATTGGTAAGTACTGCAGTTTAAAATAACTTAACTCGTTTGCGAATTAAGCTTAAGCTTACAAATGTAGGTAATCAGATTGGTGGTTTATAATCGGAACATTATTAGTTATCTTTACAAACAATTTTTTTCGTGTAGTTTATTTAGCTCTAATTAATCAGAGATTTTTCAAATAATATATTGAATAAAATAATTCCTTCAACAATAATTTTACGACAATTGAAAAAATATTAACATGCAAGACATTACAAATAACATACTAATGGTGTTACGGAAAATTGAAATGAACTACTACGGAGACGAAAAATTCAAATAAATCTGGATAATGATCACACTGTTCATGATTTAGCAATTTTCGTTTATATCTTACACCGACAAAACATCCTGTATTTAGGAAAGTTTAATTTATATGCCGATCTCCTCACTCAAGCTTTCAAAATTACTTATTATATTTTTAGCTTTTGTTCACTAATTTTGCATCCTATCAGATGTTGTGTAGTTTTCACACCATTTATTTTCAAACACTTTAATAAGAATTTTAATCATACATCAAATTAATGTTTCCATACTTACTTAGGTTCGTTTTTACGTTACCATACAAAACAATGGCAGATAATATTCCCAACCTGATGTCCCATCTTGATGTGGGCGATAAAGTAGTGTTGGGACTGGATGTGACCGATGTGGGAACCAACATCAGAAAATTCATGTGGCCGGACTATGTGGTCTTTATGGGCATGTTAATGATATGCCTTATTATAGGAATGTATTATGCATTTTTCAAGAAATCTACCAATTCCGAAGATTACCTGGTTGGTGGTCGGAATATGGACACATTTCCAGTTGCAATGTCACTAATTGCTAGGTGGGTGTTTAATAATCTATTCAATTTTTCACCTTGTATTTATAGAAAATAAGACAACGATGATATGTTCTAAATTTCAGTTACATAAGTGGAATATCACTGTTAGGGATCCCAACGGAAGTGTATGTTTATGGTGTCCAATATGCATATATTGTAGGTGGTTTCTTGCTCATGGCCATCGTTATGTCTACCGTTTATTTACCAGTTTTTCATGGTTTGAATCTCACTTCAACATATGAGGTAAGCAAATAAAGTTTTCAGCAAAATACCTTGTATTTAAAAAATCTACTTCAAGACAAATTTTGTATCTTATATCTCCCGTGTTGGTGTATATTTTATTTACGCATATTGCAAAAAGATTTAGCATTTGGCAAGCAAGGAATTTTACTGAATCTTAATAGAAACCTTAATCCTTTTTAGTTTGAATAATTTAAGGCAGGTAGGGTATGAAGCAAAGATAAAAATAGTAGTAAACACTGTTAAAGCTCAAGATACAGCTCAATAATTTGAATAGCTAATTCAAAAGCAAATTTGTTACAACGAAGAAAACTGTAAAGAAAAAGATGAGAGAGAAGAAGAGAAGTGCAGCAATTTAAGGATCAAAACATAATTCAAAAGGGCTATTTTTTCTCGATCATAAAACGTTTTATTAGTAGATAATATTGAATATGATTCTTATAATACATGAAATAATAATAATTTATTGAGTACTAATAATGTTTATTTAATTAAAATGAACTAATTCTATGGAAAACTAAATATTAGATTTTCTAATTGGAATAACTTGAACAGATATAATCGATTGTTTTCTAAAATAATTAGTTCGCTTTCTCCTCAAAAAATTGAGTTATAGGAGAATAATCACACAAGAGCTTTAAAATGTTAGTTTCATGCTGCTGCTTTAAAACAGAAATTATCAATAACAACTACCTTGTATTGTACAAGGTAGTTCTACAGCCCAGAGTGGGTCTGGGCTGAGTGCACTAGGCTCCTCTGGGTTTTCCGGTCCTCCAAAAGATTTGTGTTCAGAGGGGTATTCATTTTCGTTAGATCTGTTTTGGTGTTATCTTTCCATCTCCTGGTCTCCCAACTGATTAATCTGAGCTGATTAATCTTGGCGTTTGTCCTGATTTTCTTCTTAGAATTTTTCTTTCAAAACGCCTAAGTTTTTCTTCATTAGYCTTAGTCATGTCTCGCATCCATAAGCRATTATTGGTCTTATCATGCTTTTATAGACTGACCTTTGAGGTTCTTGAGATGCTTTTGGACTTGAAAAAGTTGATTAGAGGCRAGAGACTTCGATTTGCGGCTTGAATTCTGCSTTTTATTTCCTCTGTGACATCGTTATAGGCTGTAGTACAGTAGAAACTGTAGCTCCTAGATATTTGAAGCGCTCCACTTGTTCAAAATTATAAGTATCTATTGTTACATTTTGTCCTATTCTATCTCTGYGCCCCTGTCTGTTTATGCACATATATTTTGTCTTTTYCTCGTTAATATTGAGTCCTACTTCTCTTGTAGCCTTTTCTGTGCGATTAAAGATATATTTTGTGTTGTTGGTGAGGCGTCTGCAATGATGTCAATGTCGTTTGCATATGCCAAAAATAATTGAGGGCCGCCTGCAGTCAGGAGKTCTGTTTGTTCTTCAAAAAATCTTGAACAACAATTACATGTAATCCATGTATCCTGTTGTTATAAAAAGTAGAAACATAAATTATATCTACTATAGTAAAAGAAGCTTCTGAGTACCAAAATTCTTAAAGTAGTGTTTACTTGTTAATTATGTTAGATAATTATAGTTCCTGCATTAATTAGGTGTAGTTATTTTCGAAGATTTATGATGAGCGTAGGTAATTGATAAGCTTGTGGTTGATAAAATTAATGGGTTTAGTAAAGTTTTCGGACTCGAAGACGTCCGGACATCCGTTAAACTCTGCACTGCAGACTAAGATCATGCATAGTTATAGATTTTTTTAAACAAGTAGTGCCTTGCCACGGACATTCACTATAATGAATTATCTACTTAGACACAACGTTCACGTATAATTTGAGCTTTGAAGAAGACCCCAATAAAGATCGAAACGTACGGCAAATAATTAAATAGTGACGTTTTCATAATTGCCTCACACCAGCTACCTTCATCTTAATTTTCCAATTAGTTACGAGTAATTTTACATCCCTGATTAGCAAATGTTTCAATTAGCTGAAAGTTTAAAACAACTATAATCTTAAAATGTCCTTTATTTTAATGGTAATCACCGTATGCAGTATCATGAAAGGAGGTTTGACAAAAGAGTGCGCCTGTTTGGGTCCATCTTGTTCACAATAAGCTCGGTAAGAAAATGTATTTCTTTATTATAAATTATTTACCGTCTATTTTTTGTAGATCACTTGGTTGCCACTTGTCATCTATGTGCCAGCCCTTGCTTTCAACCAAGGTATGTAATGATTTGAATTTCTTATATGGATTAACTTCGATATTTTGTATAAAATCGAATTTAAAATGTGTTACTCAAGGTAGAGTAATAAAAGAGTATATACTTTTCATTTCTACTAGTAAAATATATATTATTCAACTGTGTGGTACTGTTTCAAATAGTTATAGTTTTATATAAAGAAACGCATTTACAAAAGTCTCCTGACTTTTTAAACAAACTTTTTATGTTTTAGTTACAGATATTAATGTGCATCTGATAACGCCAGTTGTTTGTCTTATTTGCATCTTCTACACCTCAATGGTAAGTTAGTATTTTTTTTATWATTAAGTGTTGTACTTACTGAATTTCTTTGTCAGTTATTTTGTTGAATCCTGAAATCAGTTGGTTTTCAAAGATTTATATGAACTGTAAAGTTGCGTTTCTGATACGTGCTGTGCTGAATGCTTTCTTAAATTCTACATTTGTTTTATTTTCTTAAATTTAATTTATGAKGAAAMAATTAAGCTTGACRTTCAAACATTAYTGAATTCAAATAATTTYGAAAAATTTTATGTCCTGTTTAAATTAAGTTCTGACAAATTACATGTAATCATATATCAATTTATATATATCATAAAAATAAAAATACAAATATATATCATAAAAATCTAAACTACAATTACAATTGGCTGCAACTGTAAATTGCGTGGGCGTTACATTTTTTCGAGAAAATAAAGGTGGTTTGTTCTTTTATTGCAATTATTAAAAAGTTTTAAAAACTTATTGCCTTCTGTTTCTAGAACTAGTTCGTTTTCTTTGTATATTTTAGATATGATTTAAACTAATTTTAGGGTGGAATTAGAGCCGTTGTTTGGACCGATGTAATTCAAATAGCTATAATGACTGGAGCCATAATTCTCGTATCTGTAAAAGGTACGTTAGATATTGGAGGAATTGCAAATGTTATTGAGAGAAATTTGGAAAGTGGGCGTATCGAAGGTCCCAAGTAAGTTTAAACTTAATAATATTTTTTTCAATCATACTTTTGCATAAAATACCAGCAATTGTGGACTTTCCTTAAAACTCATGAGCTAATTAACAAAGTTTCCGAGTTTGTATTTTTTATTGAATAGTAGGTGGTCTTCTGTCACTTTCGCTTCTGTTTTTAGACAATAAGACTTTGTAAAAAATAAAACAGATCTAATTTTAATCATAGTCGGTAGGCAACTCAATGTAGGAATAAGCGAAAATGTAACTTTGCTTCACGGTTTAACAAGACACTTTGCTTTTATAAATATAAAGTATCAAAATGGAAAAATGTATTTAAAAATAATCCGAATACGTTTCAATATTTATACACATCGTATACCATCAACAAATTTTGAGAAAACTCAATTCCAATTACAAAACGACATGATTTGGAATGAGAAGTATTGCTTCAAGTCTTTAAAATTTGCTTCTTTGCTTGCTTAAATTGTTATATGATTCTCATTTTTTAAGTTTTGATATCAATCCGTTGGCCAGACACACAATTTGGTCACTAACATTTGGAGGATTTGCCTATGTAATGCAAGCAGGGGCGGTTAATCAGAACATGGTACAAAGATATTTAGCATTGCCTACATTGACGTCAGCAAAAAGGTCTGTAAATTTTAGTTATAAATTTACATTATAAATACTGTATATTTGTATATTGATTTTAACAACTCAGTCTATAACTTTTTGGCACTTTATTTTAGAGCTCTTTGGATTTTCTTCGCTGGTTTAGTTCTTATAGTATTACTTTGTTCATATGTGGGTCTCTTGATTTATGCAACCTTTCATAAGTGTGACCCACTTACCACTATGGTAAGTGTTATTTAGCTTCTTGTAAAGTTATGACAATTTTTGTCAATTATCCAACTACAGCTAAATTGACTAAAAATAGCGCAAAAGCGTTAGATTTTCCATATTCCGAATAATTCCTTCAACTCTCTAAGTGATTGACTTATTTGCATTTTACATGATTAAGGTGTTTTATTATAACAAATCGCCAATAATCAGAAGTTATTGATAACATTTGCACAAACTATTGACAAATTTGAAAATAAATCGCCTTTTCAAGCTGTCTGTACGGAATAAATATACAACATTTGCACAAAAATATCAATGTTTGAGAGATTTTGGATTACAATAACTTGTGTACTTTTTGAATTTTTTGTATTTTTTTATAGTATTTTATGTTTTATACGTACTTAAAAGCATAAAATCAGGTTGCTTCTTAAATAAGCAGTTCACCACATAACCTTCGATTACTACATTTAGAGATTTACTATTTTCATCAAGGCATTTTCATAGTTAAAGTTTGTCTAGTCAAGTAGGCTCTTCTCCTAGACCACAAATTTATGCTTCATCACTTGCTTATTCCGATGATGATGGATTTCTTTTCTCTTACTAATTCTCACTTCGAAAACCTAGAAATCTTTGTTCATTTTCTTCATTTGGCTTCAGCGTAATTTTGATTATAAACGCTTTTTATCTTATCTCCAGTTAGTGTTTCCACCTTTGAATCAAACAGTTTAATATCACACTGACGACACAACTGTTAAACAAATATAGCAATTCTTTTTTTAAATAATTATTTCCATTTTAACTAATAAGAGAATCTGTTAGCCCTCTTTTATTGGTTTTCTAGTTAGCGCGAGAAAAAGACCAGTTGCTTCCTCTACTAGTGATGACTGTTCTAGGAAGCGTTCCAGGTCTTCCAGGTGTGTGCTTAGCTGGAAACTTTAGTGCTGCTTTAAGGTAGTGTTTCAATTTTACTTAATTCATTTCTCCTTGACGGGTTTTTTACACATTTTAGTTCTCTATCTACAGCCTTGAATTCAATGTCAGCAGTAGTGTTGGAGGACTTTTATAAGCCGTTTTTCCAAAGAGAATTAAATACCAAATACACTTACTTGCTGATGAAACTTACTGTGTTGATTTTCGGGGCTATTTGTGTAGCTTTGGTGTTTGTTGTTGAAAAATTGGGCGCTGTTTTGCAAGTAATCTTAATGAAGCAATTTACCTTTTCAGTAAAAAAAGTGAATTAAAATCTACTTTTAGCTATCAATGAGCATAGGGGCCATAGCTAGTGGACCCTCTTTAGGAATTTTTACTATGGGGATGTTGATTCCATATATCAATGCAACTGTAAGTACAAACTAGTTAAATTGTTTCAATTTTTTTTATTATCATAATTAGAATTTTTAAAATTCATTGGGTTACATTTTTCTACTCTTTTTTTGGTTTCATGGTTTTATAGTTTATACATACCAATTTAAAACAACTTGATTTGCTAATTTAAGAATGATAATTCCATATAATTTAAATTATTGTTTATATTTGTGCTAATATTTGCTTTTAAAATAATTAAAATAATCTAATAAACAACGGAAGACCGATTTGTGTCTCATATTATATAGTTTTACCCATAAAAGCTCAAGTAAATTGATTTTTTAATTTGAGAGATTTTTGTCTTTCATTTTATGAACAACATCAAGATTTTTTTCAAATAGCTCTTAATATAAATTGATTTAGAGAAAATCAATCTGTAGTTATTAACTGCCAAACTCAGATACTGAATGTAGATATTTCTAAGTATTAGCCCCAAGTCTGAAACCAACATATTGTAATTAATTCTTCAGAAAATTCAACATTTATTTACAATACAGACTTTTGGATGAATACAAACTAACAGTTGATGCGTTGATGAATACTTTAAGTTATTGACTTGTGATTTTTTTCTTTTTGAATAAGATGAGGATTCATATAGTTACCAACACTAAAATTGTAGGCACAATTTTTATGAACCGCATTGAGGAATAACTTGACAATTTGAAATCTAAACATGGAAGTTACCGATATAAAAATTCTCACCAAATTGTATAATGGTAATAAGCCGCATTATTTTTGGTATTTTTGGTATTTTTCATATCTACTTTTCCTCAAATCCTTGTTTTAGTATGCGACGATTTTTATATGTTGCCTACTTTTCATGCCATTTACGATCTGGTCTGAGCACTATTTAAAAAAATTATTCAGTTATTGTTCTTATACATTTATTTAGGTAGATTAAAACAATGATTAATAATGAGCTGATACTGGTTTTCAATATTTTGCTGTTTGCATTTGTCAAGCTTTAGCTCTGAGCACCATACAGACTATTCTACTTAAATTTTAAAATATTAATTATTGTAGGGGGCATTATATGGAGGACTTTCTGCTCTGCTATTTATGAGTTGGTTCTGTTTGCGCACTCAAACTCTCATTGCGTCTGGAGATTTAAGTTTTCCAGAAAAATCGGTTACGACTGAAGGATGCCATTACTCTTTTACTCCTAAACAATCCTCCACATCGAATATATTTTTCGATCCGTCCGTTAATGCCACTGATGTCTTACATACAGAGTAAGTAATAAATATGAACAAAATTAATTGATAATATAATTCTATCCATCAAGTACTTTATAACAATATAAAGTACTTGACCGATTAAAGAGAGTTTTGCTTCATTAAAGCACTCGATCTTAACTAAGTAATAAATGTCCACAACTTAAAGCAATATTGAACTGCAATGTAATTTTAATTGATTAATTAGCCAGAAGTTGATCTTGGTCAACGTGAAATGGATATTCCAATACGATTTGTACGCTGATTTATAAACGATCTCTAAGTTGTTATCACATGAACCATATTTACCAATAAACTTTCCAAATAATGTTGGAAAATTTCTTCGAACCTTAACCATGTGATCCGAATATAATTTAATTAACATTAGCAAATATGTTTCAATTCCATTTATGTTAAAATTAACTTAGCTATTTTAAATACGATGATTTTAAAGCGGTTGCTCGAGAAAAAACATCATAAAGCGATTCCTACAAACCATTCAACTTTTTGCTAAAATAATCGTCTTTTATTCATTTGAAACTTGTAATTTCCGAAAGGAAATTAATAGATTGATTTGCCAATACATACAGGCACGATTTCTAAAACGTATAATATTTTTGGTAACGCAATCTTTTCAGAACTGAGTTTAAAAATCAGCTTTGCTTTTTTCAATTAGTAATAGAATTACTAATAATATACTATAT
>NW_026018508.1:6170927-6192213 GCF_020466585.1 Dendroctonus ponderosae
AAATACCCAAAAAGAAGTTTGTAAAAAATGTTAGTTTCTAAAAGAAACTTAAATGTACTTGTTTCAAGTTTTCAGTTCTTCACAATGTCAACATTTTCTTTTAGGTTTCAAATCATATTTCAAGTTTGAATTTAGTTAGCATGATATTCTCATCACAAAAGTTAGGCTTTCTCGGCCATTCCTTGAAACTGCTGACTTTTTAAAGGCTGCTTAGGAAAATATTTGACTTGGACGTTTTGCAAATATGAATGTAAGTAACCTTTAGAGCGAAGCATTCTGAGGACGCATGGCACTCGTGTCTGCAAAACGTTTCGAAGACGTCCGGTTCAACGACGGCCTAGAAATTCGTAGATTTCGTAAGCAAAGTTACCTAACATTGACATCGTTTTCTAGATAGACAAATTTATTCCAATCGAATCCTTAAAGAATATTTGCATAAGCATGTTTTAACTTTCGTACATTTTAGGAAAAGTCCATTGATAGAACAAGTCCAAGTTGAGCATATTTGTTTTGGAACAATAAGGCTTTATTTATGTTCATTGATCATTTTGTTGGTTCCAGTTTTTAAAAGTGTTAATATTACGAGCTTAATAATCCAGAAGTCTTTCAAATAAAAATAACAAATTTTGTTAGGGGTTTCTTTCTGATTCTGATCTGAGTTATGATGATAATTCTGACTTACGTTCTATCTGTTTGTTTGATTGTTCTTCAACTTGAATACTATCAGATCAAGCCTGTTGCTGCAAAACATCACTAATAACAATTTTAGCGCATTTGATGTGATAATAAAAATCAAGGAAAAAGGAAAACTAAACTAAAACTAAGCTAAAGTATTTTCGAATTAGTTCAGAGTGTCGCACTTATAAATTGCATACAAACATGTCTCTTAAAGATTTTTCTACATTTGAGCACGTTTCAAACACACACACAACAAAAACACTAGTTGTTTCCAGAACAAAAAACATTCGTCTAATATAGATATTCTGTCAGGAATCAGTTGATTTAATTAACTGTTAAAAATTTTCAAAGAGCAATGTATACATCGTGGTCAAAGAAAATTGAAAATGGAAATGGAAGGCAAAGGAAACCGAGAAAAATACTGAACTAAAGAGCTGCTAAACATATGAAACTATCCAGCTTCTTCATATGCCAATGCGCCTGTTGTTCTTTTTTGTATAAATCGTTTCGTTTGCTTTTTGTTGCTTTATTTGGAGGATAACAAAAGTATATTTATTGGTTTTAAACCCGCACCGAAACGTCCCCTCCCGATTTCCTTATTTGTGACGTAGATTTTATGGACAAACAACGTTGTCTCATAACCGTTTTTAAAAGCTGAGCAGTTTATACAATTTGTAAATATCATAAAGCGACGAACTGTACAGTCTTCATTTGTTTTAAACACCGTTGCTGTAAAACGATCTAAAAGAATTCCCAAAATATGCCATACATAATCAGAATACTACGAAATTAAATATTCTTTGAAAAATATATATATAAAAGAGTTTCTCAAAGAGTGTGGCAACGCTTGTTGCTATTATTTTAGCTTGCCAATGTTGGATGTTATTTTATTTGTTATTTGTGTTATTGGCATTTATGTGTTTACATATTTGTTGTTATACCAATAACCCAAGATGATGATTATATCTGATCAAGAGAGTTAAGCTTTTTGAAAAACTCCAGGTTCTGATTCTCTCTGATGAATGTTAATATTTGCACATTGACAATAAAAAACAGCTAATTAACATTGCCATTCCAAACCATAATTAGATGCCTAATAAATTAGAAAATGTTATAAAAAAGTGTTTCCGTGGGTGCTTTCCAGGTCATTTAAAAAACTAAACATTTTTCCTAAGTAGGTTAAAGATTAAATCTAAAATTAAAAAGTTATTTAGGGGAACTGGAACAAAATTTTTGAGAAAACAAAGTTTAGTCGATTTTGAGATAAATTCTCACATTGACCTATCAAGGTTCTTTGGGACGGTCCTGACTTGTAGTGAGCAGTTGAAGCAGGTTGAACCAAGAAAATGAACGAAACGAAACAACGCGCTTTATTGAGCGGAGCTTCATTGGAATCAGCTGGCAAGTATGAAAATTCCCGTCCGATTTTAATGAGGTTTTACCGTGTTTCAGTACGTGTGCTCGACTGTCTGTGCGTGTATTGAATCGTTTATTTTGCTGTTATTCCTAAAATATTTCGCGGAATAGACATTTTGACGCCCAGATTTGACGTTGAACTAATTCCAGGTAATTTTGCTGCTTTCCACATCAAAGGGCTTTGAAGCTTTCGGGAAAATCGGCCTGGGTTCTGATCAATAGCGCTTTTGTTAACAGCTAGGTGGCCCTTAAAATGCATTAAAAATTCGTTTTTTACTGATATTTTCTTCTGAATTTTGTTTTGTTGTTATCATTCATATTATTGTTATTGATAAATGTTGTACTGTAAATATTTTTGTATTGCTTGAAGGTTAAAATGGTCTACTTTAATAAAGCTAATTAAGGCAATTAACAGAATAGTTCTGATAAAAATGCATATTTCGGACGGTTCTAATTTTCTAAATTTAACTTGAAAGAAATGTTAATTTAAAAAAATGATTAGAACTTCCTATAGGAATTGATGTCCTTAAAATCTTAAGTATAATAAAACTGTGTGTTTATTTGAATGTGCAAATTGCAGAAATGGTTCCTCTCTTACCCTCTAGTTGAATTCACTTTTGCTCAAATTATAGGCGTAATTCAGACTTACGTAGGTGTAAATATTTTCTATAACTCTTATTCAAGATTATAAAACAATTATTTTTCGGTAAGATTCAATTTCAGCATTTTTTTCCACAAATACAGTGATATCCAAACGTAACACATACAATTAATTTATTTTGTAGAAAGGGGTTTTCCTAAAAACGCTAAAACACTACTACTACTTTTAAAGGTACATAATTTGACTGACAGTTCCTAACCATCATGAGTAAAGTTCATTTTCAGTATTAGTTAATTTATATTGATGTATTTGTTTATTGACCGGTTATTGACCGAAAAATTATTTTTCAATTTAAAAAGGACATACGTGCAGCCAAATGAAAATATAAAGGAAATTCATTCGTCTGTAAACACTTTATATTTTTTATTTTACTTTCCTTTGTATGATTTAATAATCTGCATATTAAATATTTCTTTATTAATTAAAAATTAAATTGATTATAATAAAATATTTTTTATTAATATCTATTTCTCAACTTTTTAAAATTTGGATCCTCATCGTTAACTGATGATGCTTGACGACAAACCCACAACAAAATAATCTAAAAAAACTTATTGTCATTTAAATCATACAAATCAAACAAAAAAGTAATAAACGCGAGCTGGTTTACAACTTAATTGAAAATGGATTATCACGACTTTATTATCGAAAAATTCACTTTTCATAAAATATGGGAGATAAGGTGATATAAGTAAATACATCCAGACGGGTATTACTAATAAAGTGAGATGATGAGGTTTTTGTGACGAAGAAATTAGTTTATTTACCATTTTGTCCTGAGTGCAAAATACTATAATTGTGTTTGACTCGGCAATTTATGCAGCATGCTCCTAGTAATCAACTGGTACAAATATTGGACTTTTGGCTCGAAAAATGGTATTTAATATACAGCGTGTCTTAGCAAATATCTGTCTATACGTTTTATAAGGCGTTTTCTTTTCCCTTAACTTTTGAAGCAGCACAGCAACTTGAACTTGCCACAATAACATACTATAATTATTAATAAGAATACTGATTAATATGATAATTAACTATTTTTCAACTGACCATATAAATTGGAATTTCTGCCTCAGAATACATAACACGATTTTGTTTAGTTGTTTCAGTCTTGATATCAGCACTAAAATATAAACATTTATTATTGTAAATACATATTTAAAATGTAAAGCATATTGCTATCGGCTGATAAGTAAATTGTGGAAGAATTGTTACTTAAAATAGAGGCAAAGTCAAAATATGCAGAACAATTTGGATGAGTCAAATAATGTTTTTGTCAATAATTCGTGTTTTTTCTTCTTTTATTAGTAACTGGTTTTGAAAATTAAAATCGGAATTAGCGTATATGTAAGCGTTAATTTAGTGGGCGCGAAGAGATTTTTCACATTTTTTGTAAACAGTTCGCTTCTCACTTTTCAAACATGTTTATCAAAGTTTTTCGAGTCAAAGTTTATTTATGTAACTGCTATATGTATTTGTCTTATGTTCTATACATTTGTTGTTACTGAGTGATGTGATGATCTTCATGAGATGCCTGTGAGCTTTAGTACTACAGTACTAGCCAGTATCTAAAATACCGGTTTCAAAATGAATGCTTTCCTCTTAAAAAAATTGAATCTTTCAAACTAAAGCAAGCAGCAGTTTAAAATTTGCATCATTAGATGAGACTCCGCTCTTCAGGCGCACAAAGTTTCATAAAAATTTCCAACAATGCTGATTTTTACTAGCTTATGAAATATCGATCTCAAAATAGACAATGGTGCTCTCTTTAAAAAAAAATGCATCTTCCAAAGAGAAGCAAATAGCTAATTTCACTTTCCACCTTCGTTAGAAGAGACGACTCCACATATATACAAAACGTTTCATAAAAATCGCGTATAATACTAATTTTTGCTAGCCTGTTAAATACCGACTACAAAATGGGGTTTTACGCAACAGCACTTTCTCTTCAAAAAATTCGCATTTTTCAAACAGAATCATGTAACCATTTCAGAATTTGTCCATCGGTGGAAAAGACACCATCCTATAAATGTACAAAGTTTGATAAAAATCGGCAATAATGGCGATTTTTGCCAGCTTATTAAATCCCAGTCTCAAAATAGAAGTTTCACTCAACTGTGCGCTCTCCTTAAGAAATGCACATCGTCTAAACTAGAGCAACTTCTAAACTATTCAAATCGCAAGATTCGCCATCTTTAGAAGAATATTGTTGCGATATACGCACAATAATAATAATATACGGATTTTTGTCAATTTCTTAAATTCTGGTTTCAAAATGAATGATTCACTCAACTGCACTTGCTCCTTTAAAAAATCACATCGTCCAAACTAAACCAAGTAGCCATTTGCAAAGTTCCCCACAAAAATAGCACATAATGCTAATTTTTATCAGTTCATTAAATATTGGACTCAAAATATAGGTATCACTTAACTGCGCTCCCGGGTTAAAAAAATATCAAGCAGTTTAATCGATCTTTCAAAACTCATTACAACTTTTGGGCTGTTTCTTGGTTTTAAAATAATGGAAATTATTTTATTTGTATCAATTAAACCTTGCAAATTCTACGTATATTAATATTTTTATGCACGTTTCGATATTTTACTCATTATCTATTCCTTTCCTCAACGCGGTCAAGACTAGGTCTGCCTTCTGTCTTTTAAAAGACATTTGATCTGATTATGGTTTAAAAAACGAAAATTATTCTACTGAGTTCCAAACACACTTTTTTAACCTTATAAAAATTGTTCGTTTCTCTGTTCTGTATGTAAAATTCAATCTTTACTTTCAATTAAGATCTGAACATTAACGATACACGAAAGTATATATAGATACAGTATGGACAATTAAAATATACAGTATTATGTAGAATTATGAAGAAAATCTTAAAATAATATGAAACAGTGCGACAGGTTTTTGCGATTTGAATTTGTAAAAAGAAATTCTTAAAATTTATTTAGTTAATACGTTTGCCAACTCTAAAGGTTATTAAAATATTTCGTTTGCGAAATAATTTGAAAACAAATAAAAATAAACTTATAATTCGTTATGAGGCAAATCAGAATTAAAAAAAAGATACAACAAAAAATAAATGAAGAAAGCAATGGATTTTTAAAACGAATGACAAATGCATAATTTACCCAATATTTATCATATTATAGATTCATTAAATGTACTCTTCAACCGCTCTTTTTCGCTATCAGTTTTTCGTTCTAGATTGAACAGTTTGACCTTAAACTTGACAATCACGTATATTGTGACAAAACTATTTTAATTTTGCATCAAATTAATGAATAAATATCGATCCCGTTTAATTATAAATATGTTTTTTAATAGTTTGCTTTTTACTTTTACTTTTAAGGACTGCATCAGCAAGAGTTTTATTTTAATCCAAAATTTCATCGTTGGTTACTCTAATTTAAGATTGCTTTTATTCTGGAAAAGTGGCATTTTGGTCTAGGAATGCTCCGAAGACTTTATGTGTTACCTTGAACGAATCTAATTACGAAATTAGAATCAAAGTATGCATTTGCAAGTGGTTTATCACAGCGCCATTAAAGCATAATGCTTTGTTAAATACCCATCTATTTTGTGTCGGTTAGTATTTAGTAATCAAGAAAAGTTTTGAAGCATGACATGCATTTATCCACAATTTAAAAAAAATTGGTGCACTTTACATAGTTTATGTAGATTTACTGAAAAAACATAAAATGTATAGTTCATGTACGTCTCGTGTTCAGCTTTATCCAAATAAGTTAAGTGAAAACAGTGTGATGGAACAAAATGAAGCAATACCTATTTAATCAATTAAATTGTGAGATTCCTTAATACAATTCAGCACAATTGTACTACAGGATCAACATCAATTCCATATCAGGGACAAATAATGGTAATCTTAATCCATTACTTTCCAATAAAAATGTTCAATGAAACTTGATAATGTTCATATTAATTGATGATCAACTGATTTGCTACATTTGGCCAGCACTGTGTGTTCATCCTTTAATAAATTGCATTCCATTTTCAGGCAACATCTACATATGGCCGAAAAGCAATCCTCATTTTCGTAAGTATTTGTTCGTAGACGTTCTTTGTTTTATAATCGAAACTAAACCAGCAATTCAAGTGATCTGATGTAGCAAATGTGCATACTTAATTGTGGGATCACTGCCAGGATTTTATGCATCTTTTTGCCCACTTGTTAAATTCTAAATATATATATTTATATATTGCAGTCGTCAGATATTAAATGGTTTACGTGATAAAATCAAGTGGTTAGACAAAATGTTTATTTCAAATATAAATGGTCTAATATCTCATGCAGATGTATAGTTGCAGGTAGATAAGTAAACATTGGGTAGATATGTTCAGTTCTCTCAAATGCTGGAATAATATTGTCAGGTAAACCCGAAGCTTACCTGACAAGAGGGCATTTGCCTTATTCTAAGTTTTTATTATCATGTATTAGATATGAGAAACATGTTTATTGGAATTGTTCATTTTTGTTATGGGAGATATCTTGTAATATCAACAAATGCCATTGAAAAACAGATAGCTTCCTCTTATGTTTCAAAAGAGGTATATTTAAAATACAGTTTGTAGCCACTGCAAAAAAATAGTTTTGAAGATTGAAACTAGTGAGTTCTTCAAGCTCGCATCTTTGGAAGTGATTGCTTCCCCAAGCAAACCACCTCTGAAGATGTTATACAGACCAATTTTACGAAAATCTAAGACGCAAATAAACATTTTCTGCTGTAATCGGAATTTTCAAAACGCAATTTTGTAGATTTGTCTGCTTTAAAATGAACAACTTTGTCTTGATTCAACTGATTTTTTCTGTCTGTAATAGTTACTAAGAGATTAATACTACGGTCACTTTTGTAAATAATTTTTCATAAATTTAATAAATATAACTTTCTCCTCGCACTTTTACTGATTTGTTTTTGGTCTGTTAAACACTAAGCGTATTGATTATGAGACGTAAATTGAAGCTTTTTGTGTTGATAAATTGTTCATATCAGAAGAATCATTCTAAACCAAATTGAAGATCGCGATCGTTCGCTAGAAATCAGTAACTGTTCCTGTTGGCCCGCATTTCGTTATTCTTTGTAGATTCAGTTTAAAGGTTCACTATTCTTTTTATAACAGTGGTTTATTCCTGTTTATAATCGAATACTTACTTTATCATATAATTCCATAATGTCCAGAAGCTTTCAAAGGTCATTTCTGACTATCACATTATCAGATTTGTTCAGCAGTCAAAAAGAGTTGTTTGCTGAATTACGAAGAATTTTAAAAGCATTTAATACTTTCTAGTTTTTACATAAAATTGCCGAATTTCTTTAAGATTGGTTCCAAAAATTGTCAATGGCGGAATTGCTGGCATCATTGGCGTCACATGCGTCTTTCCATTGGACCTGGTTAAAACCAGGCTACAGAATCAGCAGATTGGACCCAATGGAGAAAAGATGTATAATAACATGTAAGTATAACGTTTTGTTTGTATGTTTGTCTCACATTGAACTACAAATAGTTTTCGTTTGAAAACCGTAGACGGAAGTTGGTCCAAAGTGTGTAAAATAATAGAAACAAGTTTCATACTTAATGACTTATAAATAATATTATTTTCGTACAAGCTAAAATAACATAAATGCATGTTTTGAATCTTCCAGGATAGACGCTTTTAAAAAAGTATACAAACAAGAAGGCTTTCTTGGCATGTATCGAGGATCTGCAGTCAATATTCTTCTCATTACTCCAGAGAAAGCTATAAAACTGGCAGCTAATGATTTTTTCAGATATAATTTACAAACCCAAGAAAAGTAAGTGATTGTAAAGGTAAATAACTTGCAATTAACTAGTTTTATTGCTCTCGTAATTACCATAGTTTGTGTCGTTTTAATAAGAGTTTGTGAGCTTGGTGTCGGTAGTTTTATTTCCTGTTGTGATTTCTCCAATTGTATAATTTTTGCTATTCATCTACAGACTGGAAACTATTTCATGGGAAATTGGTGAAGAATTTTTAACATATTGGGTGTTAGTTAACTTTCTTGCATTTACCTTTTTGGCATCTGTTTTATTTCTTTCGTCTTTTTATTTACAAAAAGAAAAACTGATTTTCGATTATTTTTTATTATTGTTAAATTTGTTGTAATTCCAATTATCAAATTATATGAAAATAGCGTTTTTACAGTAATCAAGAGCTTACCACCTTGGTAAGCGAGAAAACATTCAACACACGGAGATTCGAATTTGTGTTAATTTTTAAGTCCAATTATTAGGTACCTATTTATAAATGAACTCCATAAAAGAAGATTTTTCATTCTACCCAACATTGACAACATACCTATTATGGCATGTTTTTCCATGGAAAGGCTCTGTATTAAATATTTTAGATTTGTATCCTCGGTTTAACAAAATAGCTAAAAAATATTGTTTATTATCAGTAAAAAACATTCTATAGTTTCTTCTGAAAAATAACACCAATTTCGAAATTCAACATTTCAACTGATGTTTATAACTTGATTATTGATAGAGCATTTCTTTAAACTGGTGAATTTTGTGGGCTTTCAAGTTGTGGAAAAACTTGGTCGACGCTGACCTCTGAAGATGCAGGCCACTTATGCTTGTGAAACGTCAGGAAGACTTTTCCCGACTGCCTAGACGACGGAAAAAAATCGCCAGTTTCAAATTTAGTGTTCATTAGAAACAACCTCAAAATGTTATATATTATAGGTTCAGTTCGTATACTGAAGGCAGCAGTTTGGAAGCTTTTTTATTATTAATTTTACAAGAATAGTTACTCTTTATAAAAGGTTCTGCATGGTATGAAAAGTAAAATAAAACCATCTGCTATTACAAAAATTTGCATTTTGCTCAAGTGTAAAGTATTTTTTTTTGACTAGGCGATAATTAATTATTTATTTTTGGCAATATCAAAAAATTGCATTTACATTTTTTTATTATATTCTGCTTCTTAAATAATTATTAGTTACTTCTTCAAAAGTCTTAATTTATTTAATATTTTTCTAATCGTGCCTGAGTCAAGTTTTTATCTGTCTGTTAGCAAAAAATTCTGCAGCTTTGCGGTATTATTGTAACCCAATTTTACTTTTATCTTCATCCTTAATGTTGCTGGCATTTCTAATAATTTTTATAAATTATTTTTAGGACCTAGTTTCCAGTTCTAATGAATTTTTTTAATAACTATTTTCAATATGGGCAAAAATAAAAATACTTACTCTTGACCAAAACGCCTGAAAAAAATTTATAGATTTATTTTAGGTGTTTGTGTGTTTTTTTTTGTAAAATTAATAATAAAAACCTGTCTTACATGTTGCCAACTTAAATAGACACTCTGTCTATCTTTCCGATAACTAGTAATTGGTATATACGGTATGACGCAAAATTATGCTTAAATATCAAAATATTATGAATTTTTGCCATAACTTTAAAGTATGCGCAACTTTTAGGACTCTTCCAATCTTTCGGCAAATGTTAGCCGGAGGATTAGCGGGATTATGCCAGATCGTCATAACGACCCCAATGGAGTTGTTGAAAATTCAAATGCAGGATGCTGGAAGAGTTGCAGCTCAAGCTCTTTTAGGTACATGCTTTTTATTTAGTTAGGTGTCGATTAGAGAGGCAAGCGGAGCGGGATGCGGATATTCTTTAGATTTTCTAGTGTTGAACGAAAAAGTCCTGTTATACGTACAGATCGCAAACATTACCGGATTTTTTGTTGTAGTTGGAAAAACAGTACAAAAAACCTCAGCCACTGAACTTGCCATGGGCTTGTTTAGACAGCACGGTATCTTAGGCTTGTATAAGGGCACAGGTGCGACTATGCTTCGGGATGTTTCATTTTCTGTGATATATTTTCCGCTGTTTGCCACTCTCAATGACTTGGGGCCTAGAAGAAGCGACGGATCAGGTACCTTCAGCGTTCAGAGTCGATTGCAGCTATGCATAAACACACATTTTTTTTTTGCTTTAGGTGAAGCGGTGTTTTGGTGTTCATTTTTGTCAGGATGTGTCGCAGGCTCTTTTGCTGCTCTGTCAGTAAATCCATTCGATGTTGTTAAGACTCGTCTACAAGCCATACATAAAGCGGAGGGCGAACGGTCGTATTCTGGGATTGGAAACGCTTTTGTGTAAGTTGTCACTCTTTTATTTTTCAGTTTGTGTCTATGACTAAAAATAAATCAGTATGAGTTTTCTTTTTTATTATTACATTAATTCTTGTAACTTGTCCTTGCTGTTGAACAACAATGTTAGTTCATTGGTTTCGATTTTATTTTCGCCTGTTTTCAAATTTACAATTTTTACTGTTTCATTCAGACATTTCAGAATTAATCGCGGACATTTTTCAAATATTATGTATTACGTTTACGACGTTTAATGGAAAAAGGGTAGATTTTTCAAAAAAGATATTTTTCTGAAGAACTTTGACCATCAATAGAAGAGGAGTCAGACATGGTTTGTTAATAAAAGTTAGGTCAGATCGTCTTCTTTTGATGCAAAGAATATCGCAGTATTCTTTTGATCATGTGCTTACGGGACAGCCTGTATACTTGCCAGTTTGTGTTAGTCATAATAATAAGGTATAACTGATCTTACCTTGAATTTTATGTGAAATTTATTCTCCACTAAATTTAATTTTGGTCATAATTTTCTAAAGAAAAATCTAAATTGTAGGTTTTAATATCGACATTGAAAAAGATTTTTACCCAGATTAATCGAAAATAATATGAACCGGTGTAAAATGCTTCAAAATATAATCAATACGCGATATTAATGAGTTTTTTTTTATCGTGAAGAGCACATTACATTCGTTTTTTTTGCGTGCTTGACTCATTATTTTTAGAGTTAAAAATAATCGTGAAGATTGAAATAAGAAACAAAAAAGGAGTCTATGATTCAATAAAAACCGTAAAAATTAGAATGAACTAATATACACTTTTTCGAGTTTAACATACTATGAATTACGATTTTGCGAAAATGACTTCGGAATCGCCCACACAGTATTAATACGCATCAATTTTTAACTTTTTATAAAAATTACATTGTTTTCTTTGCTCATTTCGTTGCTTATTTACTATCTAGGCATTTAATTTTTATCTTTTATCAACAACTTCATTTTGGTTCAATTTACTTTTTCTTAAATTATGGTTGCGATTAATGTTGTTCTATCATTTTATATTAATGCATTTCGAACACAAAAGCGTCTTGTACATGATTAAGATACGGGCTTTGCTGTGCTTGAAACATAAAACTTGCTGATCTTGAGCATATGAATCTGCGCTATTTTTATCGACAAAGGACCTAAAAAGTTAAATTTGTTCAGTAAAGGAACAAATTTGGTCCACCAATTATTTTTAAAACATTTGGTCTTCATTCTTCTGAAAAATCAATTGAAAATTATTTTCGTCTATCGTCGTCAAATATAGCTAAATTATAGCTAAATAGCTGAAACAATTTGTGGGCTTTAAGTAAAATATACTGTTTCTGCAAAATGCTTTTTTTTTGAAAGTGTGAATTGCAACTGAAAATATTTCAAAATTTTCACTTAAAATCATTTAAAGCTCTAAACAGGCAAAATAGTAAACATACGTATGGAAAAAGTACTTTATTAACTTTAAGTAGTTTTGGTAAAAGTGTTTATATATTCAATTGAACTATTCAAACATTATTTTTTATAGAAATATTCTACGGTACGAAGGCCCTACGGCTTTTTTCAAAGGAGGAGCTTGCAGGATGATTGTTATAGCTCCCCTGTTTGGTATTGCCCAAACAGTTTACTACTTAGGAGTGGCAGAACGATTGTTAGGCATTAACAGGGGTTAAACGGCATAATTGTTATTCACGATTGCCATAGTTCGTTGTAGAACTACTTACTTTAATATTCGATTATTTGTTCCTAATAGAAAAAATGTGCTAGAAAAAAATTCGCGTAATTGGAATGATAGCTTGAATTGCAACTGATATTGAATTAATAAATTCAACCTTGACCGATTGAAATTAGTCAAAACGTTACGTAATGCGATATTCACCTCGAAGCAAAAAATGTAGTTTGCAGTATAATCAGTGGATGAAAAAGTGTACTCAAACATGTCATTGCCAATTTTCAGTCTAAAAGTAAGCTGTAATATGTCTTGTAATATTTGGATAGTACATAATAATTTATTTAATGTTTCTTATTTATTTCCCCTTAACGTCACATTGTTTACTTGTATAATTATATCTTACGCAAAGATTAAGGATCATTTTATCGAAGTTAATTATTGGTTATTTCATGGATTTTTTCGTTTACAGCGAATTGGTATAGGTAGATTACAATTCTGTGTAATAATGCAATAATTATTTAATGATTATTAATAATAATCATAAAATAATAAGAAAATTGTTGCCTTATTCTTACCGTTAACTATTCAAATTTCCATGTTATGTTTATTTACATTTATATTAATTTTACTCACAATATACATTATTTTAAATAACAATATCAATAGTGTAATTTGGTCTTTTGTTTTTATTGTTCGTAACTTTTCCAACCAAATCACTTTTCAAAAGCCGCAAGAGCTGAATACCTATATTTGCTTTAATTCCATCTAGCTAAAGTTGCTTCTGAAAGTAACCGAGTGTTTTGGAACATAAAATAATATTGAGACAATAAAGCTGTGCTCTACTAATTGTGCTGTAAAATAATTAGGGGTAAGATTTACATGTTTTCGATGTTTTATATTACCAGTTATTGCTATTAGCAGTGTATTATATTAGGTGAGCAAATTTTCAAGCTTCCAATGATATAAATTGCTAGATAGCTACGTAGATATCGCGCGGAAAAAAATAATATAAAAAACGTACAAAAAATAAATTTCAACCGCTCCAAATTAATTGTATTAAGCGAAAAAAAAACTACTACTGCAACAGTGTGGAAGGCAATAGTTTTTCTTTTAATTAGTGGTAATATATTTATTGAGGACAGAACTGTTAAAGTTTCCTCCTAAATTTTGCTTACAAGCAATATAATTGATGGTTTTATTTTTTCACACCCTTTCTATTATGAAGCATATACTTGTCTTGTATTTATACATTTTCATACATAATTAAACTTGCTTATTAAAAGACCTGCTATTCGATATTCGTCGAATGAGTAGTAAAATAATTTTATATTGGTTCCTATAATTTAATATTGTATTTTGAACTAGAAGATCTAAACAGCTCACTATACTTAAAGAATATTGAAATTAAAAACTTTGGCGTTGATATAAATAATTGGAATCGCTGTGTTATTACTTTTAGTGCCTATGTGGGCTTATTATTATAAGTTGATATTAGCTGCTTTTAAGTACTAGGTAGCACTTTAAAGACAACTTGTAGTATATAAAGCATTTGCAGGAAGGAAGACTAAATATTAGAGATATTTTTTTCGGGAACTGCATGTTTGTGCATATTGAGATGAGATTTATAAGTGTAGAAATAGTGAAAAAAAATATAAATTATTATATGTATAATGTATCAATTCATCGTCAATTGTCGTCAATAAAATTTCAGGAAGAAAACTTATGGCTATTCAAATAGTTATGATATTGCTTGTTAAATAAATGTAATCTGTTTTGTTTTGATTATTTATTTCATCACAATTTGCAGCCTGTAAAAACACGTTAGCAACATTGAGAAATGGATGGCGACGTTGGATTTCGAAAAGAGAAAAATAGTTTTTTGATTTATTTTGAAATATAATATGAATCAAAACTCTTCAGAGTTCAGATAATTGAGACCAAATTCGACATCAGTTGCTCCATATTGTGATCGTCCGGTTTTGAAGTCACTAAAAGAAAAGTTTCCCAGTGAAAGTGATTAAACAGAATACAAAACATAGTAAACTATTTATGTTGTAAACATCGCCTACATTTTTTAAAGATCAATGTTTACATTATCGCAGACTTTAAAGGGATAAATAAAATTCCGCTGTGTTTTTCTACATTGAATGAAGCAAGAAAAGCCATGATTAAAGAAATATATTATTCTGTCGCTCTAAGAACACGAAGAACCAAAATCGTCTAAATATTATAATTCCAAATGCACTGCAAGACAAATATTTGCTCGGAATAACTTATATCATAAAGAATAATGAGCTGTTTCGTTAAACTTCTTGAAAGGTATTGATCCTTAGCCTTGTAGCTTTAAAGGGTTGAAGGTTGTACATTTTGCAATTAAATCTGCGTTTCTTGGTAAGTTTTTGCATGACTCGAAATAGTGCTACTTTTTCTGACTCAATGACCCTTCTATTGGTGTTTGCAAAGACGCAGATATTTGGAAGACGCGTTTGGAAATTGTGGATTTCCATTTTTAAATGTAAAGAATTTACATTTGAAAACTCAGCCATTTCAACAAATAAAGTTTTCAACTAACGTGAACTTATTGAAAATTACGTAAAACGCAAAAAGAAGGTGACACCTAAAGTTACTCAAAATGATAAAAAATAAGAATTTTGTCAATCGGCGACAAAAACTAGTGCAGAGGCAACTTTTTAATAAAAGCCCGATTACGATGTGCAATAAATCGGTTTTAATTTGTTTACTCGCAAACGGGAAGTGGTAGAAAAAAAGTCAAGAGACCTTTTCTCTTGACTTGACCACATTGAACAGGAATTTGAATCAAGATGTTTTTTGTTTAAAAAATCAGTGGTCTAACATTTTTCTATTTTAAATTATCTACAGACGTGCCTTTACCCACACCACTGGAAAAGCTAGAAACAAAATTTTAGTACTTCTGCCTTTACCTTTCGGTTTTCTTGCTTATATTCTTCTCTTGTTTGTGCATCCTTCTTCTGTTGGAATTTTTGGTAAATATGTTTTTTCTTCTTAATTTGTACTTTTCGTATTCTACATTTCAAGAGATTCTTGTGCTGCCTCCCTTATACAGGTTTGTGTTAATTTATCCTCTAATCTCTTGCAGCTTGCTCTAACAGGTAGTTTGCACTATCCTATTATAACATTCAGATAAAATGGGTTAAAATTAGAAGTAAAAAACACAACAGGCGGTGGATTAAAAAATAAGCCCTAGATTTTGAAAATGTCCGTCTATATATTTTTCAATGCAATATACGCGCGTCTTAATTTAAATTTCCAGAATCAATATGCAATATCTGGAAATCGTGTTAGAGAAGTTGCGACATATCAAACAAGGAACATATAAGGCAAACAAAAACGTTTTCCTGAAATTTTCTGAAAATTTGAAAGTCGAAAATCTACAGCTAAGCAAAACAATATGTTGAGCTGTAAGAGAAAAAATAAAAATGGATACGGGATGGAAGCTATTTACCTTGAAGCACTGAGAGGTTTCGACTGAAGATGCAATTGTTAATTAATCTCATGCCATTTTACCAACATTGTAAAAGTTTTGATATTATACAAACATTACAAATAGTAGTTTAGTTCCAATATTTAAATAATAAGGCATAATAGAACTTTCAGCTAGACAAAGGAATAATATGACAACGTACCTTTAAGACAATCAATGGAAGTCCATTCAGATTATTTAATCTCAACATTCTGACTCATTTTCACACATGTGGTGCTAATAATATCCATGCTTCTCACAAATCAAGATTCGGATGAAAATATTCGTCATTGATAGCAGTAGCACGAATAGTCCGACCCTTCAAAACAAACAAGATTATTGATAAACAATGATAAGATAATTGTTTATCATACTTAGGTGTTAACTAAAATAATTGTTATACTATTCTCATTGTAAGCGTAGGGCGAAAGTAGCGAAAGTACAGTGAGATTTATTCGTATAATGGGGGTAAGTAGGTCTGAAAAGTTTTACAATTTTTTTGGAATATTTTAACTGAAATGGTAAGACGTTTTTTGAAATCTTAAAGATTACGTTGATTGAAACTCAATAGGATTATGTAGACATAATCATCTAAGAACAGCTCATTGATTTATATGGAAATATATTAATAAGCGCAGGATGATCGAATTTCAGTGCCTATTCCTGGTTACTTTGTTATCCAAAGGACTTTAAACTGGCAAAGTTTTAGGCTTTTAAGGCTGATTGAGATTAACCATAAACCAAAGTGAGCATATTTGTTTCTAAATATGGAGATATGTTTTTTAATGATACACATTTACAACAGAACTGATAACGACTTTCTTCTAGCTTCAAATGAAATGTCATCAAACCTCTATTTCATTATCTAGAGCTCTGAATATTCAGCAAAAAAGGTTTCGAAATTAGTAGCTTCTGTGGAACCTTTATCTATTAGCTTTTAATTTTTGAATATTTTATTAAATTTATACATTTATTACTACTTTATTTTAGGAAGTAGTCTATGGAACCAGTCATGCCAAGTCAGTCTTAGGCATTTTAAAATTTTTAGAAATAGTAAGTACACATGTTTCTTTTTTTCTGCTAGCTTTCCAATTAAAATAGCATTTTTAGCTGACATGTTTATTGGCTGTGATCTTGGTAGCAGTTAAAGGCTGGCCAAACGATCTAATAAACGCCTTTTATGCAGGGACAATTATTGGCATAATATTATCGCTTCTGATACTCGTTTTGAGCTTAACTGAGGCTGGACATTCCTTAAATGGTCTACTTAGATACCAGTTTGTATCTCATCTGCTTATGTTCGTTTACCTCCTCATCGTATCGTCAATTTTGATAGCCAGATATTACAGCAGTTACCACAGAGCAGGAGCGGTAAGTGGGTACCTATTGTAAAAAATAGGGACGATTTAAACAACTTGCTGAAAATATTGTACAATATACAGGAAAAATACGGTAGGGAATGGAATGGAATGGTCTTCAAAATGATCAAATCGTGATTTTAAAGGAAATAATATGTACAGACCATTTAAACTTTTATACTCTCACATTTTTTATTTCGCAACGTTTAAGTAAGTTTATAACTTAAAAGTTATATTTCTCTAAATTACTCTTTGCTTTATACTTATATATGTCTCTAAAGATTTGGTCTTGATCCTTCGAATTTGCTAATAGAGTATAGTAATAGTTTTATACAAAATGTGCAAAAGTTTAAACCGACTCTTTCAAACATATTTTAATAATTACTTTTCGTAAAACACCCTTCATCTAGCAAATTGTTGTAAAGGAGTTTCCTAATTAAGATTAAATACACTGTTTGCAAGCAGCTTCCCTTATCGATATAAATGTATTCCTCTTTTCCAAAGGAAAACTTGTTTTCAGCTCAGACTTTTTTTAAATAATCGTGCAAAATTATTGAATTATTTAATTATGACTAATTAACACCATCCCTGCCAATTATTTATATTTAACCATCAAGCCTCAATTGAAGATTGGAATTAGTACAAATATGTATATATTTAAAAAATATAAAATATACATATAAATGTACACCCTGTATTTAAAAAAAGATGTCATTATGTCGCTACATTGCAGTGGAAGATACATTTTGCTTAATTCTTTATTAGTTTATTTGTGCATTATTTTGCTCCTGAGAGCCATAAGAGAAGCATTAACGAAGTATTTAAAACGGAAACGTAAGTAATCCGTCCAAAATTGTATCATTTGAAATTGAAAAATATATTCAGAAAAATTCAAATCGGAACCGCTTTTAATTAAAAGTAAGTAGCGAGAGTTATTAAACTTAATTGATAATCAAAATAATTCTGGTAGGAAAATCGCGAAGATGAGCCTTTTGCAAAGTTTTAATTAAAGATTACTATTAAACATTTTTAATTTCCAATTGTACGAAAGAGACGTAATTGACAAATATCCACATTATTATCTCAGTTTATAAAGAAACACATATAAAACGCATGTGAAATATGTTTACCGAACAACTTAACAAGTAAAATAAAACTTTATGAAAATTAAGTAATTAGTTCCATTTTTTTTCAGATATTTGGTCTAATAGCTGCTTTCGTATATCTGTTGGATAGCGGAGCGAGTTATAAATCGTACAATATCTGAAGCTCGATTGGTTTGGAATACCAGAAAATATTATTAATTTATCGTCTTTAGCTATTTATTTCTGAACTATAACAATTGTAATTTGACTTTAAAGAAGATTAAAGTTGCATTATGACTACCTGAAAAGGTACTAATTTAACATGCTGTTTTTATAACTTTTACGTTGTTTTACCCCATATTTTTTGCTTTTTTCCGTTGCTCTGGACCGCATATTGCTCTAGTTATAAAATATTCGAAATCCACAAGCAACTAACATCTGCAGCTAAAATCTTGTATTTCAAGGGTAAGTATGTAGTAGATGAAAACGTTACACTTCAGTATACAATCAATTTATTAATATCATTGTAATATTTTATAATTCATTTTGTGTCAGTATGTAGTTAATTTTGGTATAAAATATGTTAGACATTCCTTATAACTTAAACAGTAGATCTCTCAAAACAATTCCATTTTCTATTCAAGGAAGACTCTACCAACTTTAATAACATATAAAAAACTATATAAAAAAATCTATCAATTGCAACAAATTTGCAGAGAAAATATCATAACACAGATGAGATGCTTAACGACAAATATATAAGTAAGCTTACTCTAAGTCTAAGTTAAGGAACATAGTAAGTCAGTAGAGTCACTTTTCTAATATTATGAGCAACAATATAAGATCAATATTTGTTACGTAAGTAATACATCTGAGTCTATAAATACGCTTAGACCGACTTTCTAAATTCTCACTTTTACAATATATCAATAAATAAATAATTATTTACCCCGATCGGAGTAAACTCTTCTACTTATTGTTAAAATAAATATTTTAAACACAATTATTCTTTTTCTACCAGTAATCAATACATTATAAGTAATAACTAAAGCAACTTTGTCACTTGTTTAATCACAATCTTGGTATTTTTGTCTAAAAGTCACCAAAAATAATAAGTATATAATATGTACTTCTGATGACAATATTCACCACTTTTGCATGGAACTAACATGTCCATTGCAACTTGGTAAATATTGCATAATTAAACGAATTTCAGATCCAGGATACTTAAGTAATACTGCAGAAAAATATTAGAGCACACCGTCTTTCAGTATAATCAATGGTTTTATTTTAGTATTTGGTCAATTAACACTTATCTAACTAATAATACTTTGGTATTGGAATCTCCTTTTTGGCAACAATGTCTACTCTACACATTTTGTCTTTTACATTAGAAAACATGGGAAATTCTAACAACTAGAGCCACACAATCAAACAAAAACAAAGAGAAATCAACTATGTGTTCAACAATATTCAACTAACAGGGAATTCCTTGGTGTTTTGATATCCACTGGATTTTCGAAGTTTCGTTAATCCGTGGTTCTAAGAAAGAGTTTCATTTGTTTTAAAACACTTGTTTTAGAACCATGTTGTAAATCCCAATACTTTGACAAAAGTAGGAATTTAATTAATAGCTTTTCGTTTGGAAAGCTCTAAAGTTGGAATAAAAAGTTTCATAAATTGTGTTCATAGCACTTTGACTCTCAATGTCATGAATTCCCCTGTTAAGCTCGCGAAAAATTTTAAAATTCTCAAAAAACAGTTTTCCAACTCAATAACAACCAAACCCCGAAACTTGACTTATTTGGTAAGCGAAAAAATTGTGTTCTTTTCTTTTGTACAGTAACAACCAAGCCTAAGCAAATTTGAACTTAACTTGATGTAACAATTTATATTTAAATCACAAGCACACATTAAGTATTTTGAAATGTTCACTATAGTAAAACATTTAAGTTGCTTGTAAAGCAACTTTTCTGCCCTTATTTGATGGTTATTATAACCTACTAAGATATTAATAACTTTAAGATAAAATCGCTACTATTTTACAGGAACAAATAGCTGCTTGGTTAGATGTAAGTACAAGTATCCCGTCAATCAATTATTATTTAGCTATTTGTACCCTCAATACTAGTTGATGTGCAATTCCTTAACATATTGGTTGGTTGCATCAGCCCAACTTTGCAATCTCAGAAACAACAGACAACATATATAAATTTCCAAAGTCAGAAGTGAATTGATAAACTTTCCAACAGGTTCTGGTTGACTGTTTTGCCTGTAGTTTTCTTAATAGTACTTTGATCCACATTTTTTTCAAGGATTCTGTTTTGATTAAGTTAACATGCTTACATGGATTTTTCGCAATTTTTAGACGTTCATTGCGTAAAACATGGCTTTCTGACTTGTTGGCACTGGTGGGTTTTGAGGTGAAGTTGGTGAGGTCATCGTGCTGCTAGAACTTTGGCTAATACCTGAAAGTGTTAAATTATTGTATGTGGTATATGTTTACACTGCTTCATTTGCTTTAGTCAACAAACTGAGAAAGCCGAAAATAAATAATGACCCAAACAAAGTACAGACATTATCGAAATAAAGTAGATAGGCAGAGAAGTGTCTCTGAAGCAAATAAATCAAGCAAAATCAGACTTGGTCATATTATCAAGCAAAATCAGACTTGGATATAGATGTATTTAACTTAATTCTTACACATATCCTTAAACTGTTCCCATTTCCTCCTGAATCACTCTGA
>NW_026018508.1:6192832-6298393 GCF_020466585.1 Dendroctonus ponderosae
GGTCAATAGACTCTTTAGAAGATTACATATCGCAAAAGGATTCTCCAAATTAATATATTGAAGAAGGTTCAAAAGTGAAGTTTATCGGTGATCCAGATAGTTTCCTTTCTGCGGATTGTTGGGGCTCTGGGTGCAAATCAACCACCGTCTAGTGTATTTGTAGTATTGAAGATATATTTGGATAGTGGAATTTTGGTAGTTTTTTGCTGCTTTCCGTGGCTAATTTATGTGTTATTTGTATAGAAGTGGTGGTTTTTTAATTTAGATTTTTATTCAAGAATCCCGAATATTTGAAATAATGTTTTCCTGTCTTACTGTACTTTCTAAACATTTTTATTTACCGAATCTGATTTATTAGATTAAAATTAAACTCTGATATGATTAAATTGTTTTTCACTGTCATTCGGAACAACTGTTTGAATATACCATAGTAAAAAATATTGAATGTATATTGGAATTTATTAGGTAAATTGAAAACTTTGTGGCATTGCTAATCCTGTAAACCCCTGAAGCTACAGATTGGTATCGATACAGTAACATATTTTCTCTTCTTCCTTCAAATGCTTCCTTGCATAATGGGCACTTAAACATTTTTTTATTTCTGCAAGAGCAGCTATTTATTTCTGAATAAAAATTAATATTTATGTGTCTTACCGAGCTCCAACACTTGGAAAACTATGCCTGTTCACTTTTCCACTGTAGTTGCTCTCTCCTTGCCACATTGGCCCAGGCCCAGCCATGGGGCGGTACCTGGAGTTTGAAGGATAGTACCCACAAGATGGCATAGCGTGACCTGGAGTCTGAGTAGATCGGGCTGTGGAAAATTGACCTGCAAAAAACACTAACTGAGCAATTGACCAATTGATTAATTAATTAATTTTGCTTTTAAGCGTCAATTCCTCTAACTCATCTATCCATGTTCCCGATCGAGAGTAATAAGAACACAGGACCGAAACAACAACAACAATATATTATTAAAAAACTAGAATTCAAGTCGTTTGCGGTATTGAAACTAAGGTCACGGTTTCAGAACTTTTCCTTCATTACATAAACGAACATAATTTGCGTAATTTACATTTAGGATTTTTGATGATTATTTTTTTCCAATGCAGATTAATGTTACTAGAACCGTAGTTACTGTACTATAGGAGTTATTGAATACAAATCACCAATTTAACTGTTGAAAACGATGAGATTTAACCTAATTCAAAAGTATGAGTTGGTACTCAAACAAAAAGTTTTTCTCCTTGTATACATCGCCTCATATTAACCATCACTAACTAGTCTGAGTAAGTATTTAGTAAGTAGTATTACCAGCTAATGGAGATTCACTCCGACTTCCACTCATCATGGCATGAGGAGGCGGTTGTCCATTTGGATAGGAAACTCTGTTTAGAACCTTTGGAGGCACAGGTGGTAACATATTCGGATTGTAATGGTGCTCATCCATATGATGGTGTGCCCTCGATTGATATATCGGTTCAATGTAACGTTTGTTGATCTGATTTTGACTTGATACACGTGTAACATAGTCGCTGGTGCCAGTCTGGTGGTAATATTGAACTGGTTGGTATCTGCAAAATAATTAATAATAATGTTAATAATGCTAATTGCATTCGAGCAAAGAACACAGTTTTGCTAAACGACAATAAGGCCGCGGCTAGTTTTTTGTGAGCAAGTTTTGAGCAGCAAATGAAAATGGATTAGTTTTCCAATTGAGTTCCGAAACTTTGTATGTGCGATTAATTTTTTAATTAAATTTGATACTTTGTTTGGAAAAATATATAAGGCTTTAAAGTTTAATGTTATATGGATCAGTGTCGATATTTCTAAAGCTGCTGTGTTATTTGATCTAAAATGTGATAAAATTCGACAGAGGAAAACAGGCTGAAATAAACGAATAAATGTAATTTTCTCGATAACAAAGTCAATTCGGAAATTTTGATAAGCGAAGAATCAAACACAGCTTTAAAAAATTATCAAATGGAGGTGATTGTTAAAATTCCGAAAATCGGCAAAAATATAGTGAAAATCTATTGTAATTGCAATTAAAAAATATTGTACACATTTTAAAAAATATATAACGTTTACTAAAATTAATACGCATCCAAGTTAATATACCTCAAGATGCAGTATTAATTGAAGTAAGTATTGACAAATTCGACGAAGAAAACGGTGCGAAAAGCAAACAAATCAATATTTTTTGTGAATTAGAGAAACCCGGCATTAAAGCTCATCAACTGAATCGGTTTGTAAAATTGAAAGAATCAGTAAAAAAATGGTTACAATCTTCTGTTTAGTTGCACTAAAAATGTTTTTTCGAAGTTAAAGTTAAATACAATCCTGTATCTTTTCACTAAAAGGTGGAAGATCTGTACTTACCCTTCTATATGATTATACGGAATATACACCATTGTTTGGTGGAACTGTTTCGACATATCCATTGGTGGAGGAGATTGAGGTCGACCATTTCTTGGTCGCGACCCTGGTACCGGTTGGTAATAATCCGTTCCCATGCGTATGACTGAAGAATAAACGTTTGCGTTCGATCTAAATAATGAACAAAAAAAAACAGCGATATTAATTCTGCAACACTCCATATATTTATTTATTTGTACAGCTTTCAGCTTAATTCATTCAACTGGTGTTCCTGTAAAACCAAGAAACATTTTTCGAATTTCAAACTGCCGACTAAACGCCAAATGTAAACTTAATTTATGGTAAATCATAAAAGTAATTCAATTTATACTAAGAAAATCGTTGAGTATGATTCACCAAAACACAGTTATTTTCTGGAGAATGTCGCTCTATTGTTTAAATGAGTTATTTCTTAGTTTTAGTAGACTTTTGCTTGGTTTATTTATAGTTTACATAATTTAATTTGTAACTAAATAACACATTATATTGAAAAGGCATACCAAAGTTGGTAAACTGAGTCTCATAACAATATGTTGGGACTGAAGTTTCCCAAAAATATTCTTCTATGAGTTGAATTTACAAATTTATTATTAATGCGTATCCTTACTTACTTATTATTAATTCCAAATCAAAATTAATTCCTGGGTTTCAGTAATTTATTGTCTCTATTTATCAATTAAAATACGTTTCGGTGTTTTCCACCATCATCAGTTTTTGTGTAGCGTTGTCGCTACTTTAAGCCTTGGCATATATTTTAGATATTATTATACATATATAAAGAAAATATCTGCCAAGGCTTAAAGTAGCATCAACGCTACACATAAAAACTGATGATGGTGGCAAACACCGAAACGTATTTTAATTGATAAATAGAGGCAATAAATGACTGAAACCCAGGAATTAATTTTGATTTGGAATTGAAACACAGCCAGGAAAGTATGTACAACTTATTATTAATACTTTACTTTTACTGTTTATTTATGTAATTTTTTGTAGCTGGCTTATTTTATTGTTTAAATTTATTAACATAATCATACATAAAACGTATTTTCTTCGTGAGCAACTAAGAGCTTCTAGAGGAAGTCAAAAAATGGAGAGGAAGTAAAAATATTTTAACTTTTATAACTGTATTTACTTATATCAGATTTGTTTGGCTCTAAAAATAAATACTTCTGTTTTTCCTCAATCACAAAGTTTTCAAATGATAAAAAGCTTGTTGATTGATCTGTGGTTCGTCTGGAGAGTTAAGATGAAATTAGTTTGTTTTGCTCTATCAACATTGAAGCTTAAAATCAAAAGGCGAAAATCTAATAAATATTTTAGTTGTCTCCTTTTGTGATTTAATGCTTTACAACCTGCACGTAGCGCCTTTGCATGGGTAACTTTGTAATAAAATGTATTATTTAAACTGGTTTTTAAACGCATTCTTGTACGACGAGAGAATGAAGAAATTTATTCATTTATTTTGCCTCACTGGGCTTCGGGACATTGGATTTTTTGAGACTTTACATAATCCACAAAAAAATAAGATTAAAATTTGAATTAAAACTTAACAACTGAATCATTGGTAACAGGAAAAATATTGACAGAGAATTGTAGAAAATATGAATAGTGCATTTATTTATATCAAAAACCAAGACAACTAGAAATAATTTTATTTTGTAAGTGAGATCATACATTTCAAGAATGTGAACATTATTTGAGATGAGGAAAATCGRAAAGCTAATCTTGTTAATGGGGTTCTGTAAATAAAAAAGACGTTTCTCCGACACAAAGCGAATAAGAGTTTGACTACAAATTCATGAGAACAACAATCAGATGTTTATGGTCAGTGGATACATACATACAACTGAGACATTGATCAAACGTATACGGTCATCGTTTTTTGCAATTGGAATAAGGATTGCAATAATAATAAAAATAATTGATTGCATGTACATTAATCCAGTGTAAACTGTCCACCTGTGCTTGCGAAACGTTAGGAAGAAAATCGTTTCTAAAACTGCAATTTAAATATGAAACAGTTAAAGTAAATTAACACTATTTTGTAATCAAATATCTAAAAATCTAAGTAATTATTTTTTAGAACCAGAATAAAACACGGAAATCTGAAATATACAGAGAAGAATTAAGGTATTTACAAGCAAATAAATAAATTAAACAATAATCAAACCTAGTCACMSCATTTTTTTAAAYCATTKTYCTCAATGTAMAATTGTAAAGTAGCACAAGCAAGAACAATGAAACAAATACRAATTATATTCACGAATGACGATGATAAGCACCATCCATTAAAATGGAAATGAGATTACATTAAAAAGTCCATTTTTCAGGAAAATAGTGCATTTTTGGTACCACTCACCTTTCATATACACCTCTGGAGACGCATCTTTGATTGGCACAATTCTGGTATAAACTTTCCTCCTGCATTGGCGCCGGCCTATATTGAGGTGGATAGTTTCGTGTTTTCGCATCTTCCGCCAAATTAATGTAGTGATAATTGCTTGATGGCACATTGATATTCTTCTGCTTGTTGTCCGTTAGCGTAGACGAATAATACGGCCATGCAACCTGGAGATGAAATAACGTGTTTTCCCACAAGTTTTGTCCTGAGATGCAAAAACAACTTACTTTAGCAGACGGAGGTGGTGGTGGTTGCAACTTATTCTGAATTTGCTGTAAAATTTCAGAAGTGCTGCTGAACTGCGGTTGGATTCCACATACACTCGGTCGCCTATTGAATCCATAGTCATCATTCTCATCGTCTTCGTCGTTGGCTTTATTTCCTTTTGACGATTGTTCCGTCGGTTGGTATCTACAGAATATTTATTAGAATCGGAAATGTTACCGATTTCAAAATGATTGCATACTTTTTCTTAATGCGTTCGATTCTGCCAGCATCCTGCTGAACAAACATGGCCAATTCATCTCCAGATTCCGAAGCGGATGGCGTGCCGGCCAACACGTCCGGCGCATTTCTTTTGCGATCATCATCTGCAGTTTTTAAACCTTCATCGATATCTTCAAGGCTGTATTCTGTTCCAGAGCTTGCTACAGATACGCGATCACCTGTAATAGAGGAACGTGGTGTACAATTATCTCCGTAGTTTGCACAAAAAGTGCAGATTATTACAATTTTTTTACTAAATGAAAATCTCTGGTCAACTCACCTGGGTGATTATTACTCATGTGATAGTAATAATCCTCATTGTGGGCTCCTCCCATAGAGACACATGCGGTTAATGGGGCAAGAGTGGAGAGAAACTGTCTTCTAGATTCGTTCGTATTAGAGGCAGAATTAATTTTGTTGACGACAGCACCGTGACCGATATCTGGAGGATATGGTAACATGCGAAACTGTTCGTTAAGATCTTGGTTAGGAGGACCGCCTGCAAAAACACGAATTTATGAATGTTCGCTTGATTACTGATAATTTTCAATAATACTGATTGGTTTTGTGGATCGTGTAGAAATGGAGTTCGGTTTTCAATTATGTAATATAAAAACTTCTTCGTCTTAAAATAAGTGAAAATATCAAAGATTGATACAGTTGATAAGTGGCCGTCAAAAGTATAATCAGGAGAAATCCAAAATGTTAGTGTTTCCAAACTAACCATATAAACTTACTAACTTGGACAATATCCAGATATCTTAGAGCGCATAGTATATAATCTTTGGAGACGCAAAAAATCTCAGAAGATAGCCCGAACTTTGGAACGTAACTTAAATTACAAAAACCTATTTTTCTTTCTTTCTCATCAAGTTAATTTAAAAATGCCCAAAAATTAAATAGCTTTCAGCTTTAGAAAAATATGCATACAAAAACAATATGTAGATATAACAACCAGACACCTTAAGAAAAATGGAAATAAAAACTATTTACCATATAGAGAAGTTTTACTATAAAATGGTTACCAAAAGATAATTTTTAAAGAAAAGTATGGTGCAAAGATAGAATAGCGTTTCTGATACCAAGAAACTTCAAATGTTCATATTTTCTTGTAGTTGTTTGCATTGTTTTACTACCTGCTGTTGATAAATTAACTTTCATATACAAGTGTTCAACATATTTGTAGCTATTTTTATAAAAACTATTACTTTCTACCAGTTTGCCTCCAGTTTTGGGGCCACAAGTTATTTGCAAGAAAGACTAATGTTTACAATCCATTCTAAAATATTAAGTGTAGTTTACATTTATAGACCATTCCGAAAATTGAGAAGAATAATTCCTCTTAGAAACGAGGTTTTACGCAAGAAGATTCATAATATTTAGCCAAACTTCTATAAATATTTTCAAAAATGGTTGCTAATTGAAACATCGCCAAACAATTTTTCAATTGTACAAATTTATGTCATAAGTTCAAAACTGTGTTCACATTTCCGATAAAAGAATTTTTCATTTAATTGAAAAACTAGCAAATAATTCCACTGATAAATAATTTTCAGGCAAAATTACACCTTTGGATTCCAGATTAATTATTTTAGTGCTTATTTTAACTTTAAGTTCGACCATATTTTCTGGTAGTGGAGTAACCGCGGAGCTCAATGGGCTTGAAATTAGCTTAAATTATCTTCGAAATTCAACCCTATGGCAACAATCCAAAGTTGTTTCAGCTTATGTTTTAATACAGTTAATATATTTACTTTAGCTTAAACCCCACGAGTTTGTAGACCTAATCCTAGTAATATTGTTGAAGTAAAATATTTTACAGCAGTTCTGTCGAAATTGCTCAAAATGAAGATGATAAGTGGTTAGTTAAGTTCAATACTCTGTGGATGTATGAATAGCGTGTCTATTTAAATTTATAAAATATGAGTTTATTAAGCATTAAAACTTTTCTTGTCAATATCTGGAAATTATTAAGCGTTTGGATGAATAAAAGAAACAACTGGTCCCACTAAATGGACAACGATATCACTTTTACCAGCACAAAAATATCAGGTCCAAAACAAGTCGATATAAAATGCCTGTGGAATTGTAGATGCAACAAAAAACTGCTTAGATTTTTGGTTGCTATAAGACTTGGATGGCAATGGAGAAAAGAGAAACGAGAAAATAGAAGGACACAAAAGTAGGCAGCAAATTTTAAATAATTGGAGAGAAACGTATTAACTTGCAAATCTTCCTAAAAAACAAATTATTTGTTGCACGAATTAATAATTACTTGCTCTGGAATTTACACTTCTGCAGCAGCAATTATTATTTGGAAATTATTTAGATTGAAGCTACATGACTCCCAAAGCCATTAGTTACTTCTCTTTAAGGTAGATATTTGGAACAAACGTATAAAAATTAATTGAATGAACTTATAGACGAATGATTCCCCTTGCTTTTTTCCTGAAAAGTTTTTTGCGAGTGAATAAATTATTGACACCTTTAACAAATCAGTTGATCACTGGATAAAAAAATGAATGCAAATTTTCAAGTTACAAAAACTCCCTTCCTTGTTAAAAATTAAACAAGTTTTCGAAAAACCGTATAAATTAATATAAAAATATTGCACTAAGACTCAAAACTCAAACTCAAAACTCTTTGAAAAAACTGTTCGTTTTAAGAAGGAATTACAAAAAACAAGATTTCGTGTAAAGTTAAAGTAAAACACAGACTTGCCTAATGACCTTATTAAACTTGGAATGCACCAAAAAGGCAAAGACCAGGCTATAGATACAGCATATGTTACATAGTTCGCTAAGGAAAGTTTTCTTTTAAGCCAGAAAAAAAACTGCTGAATATTCCGTTATTAATATATTCGACAGAAAAATTGAATATGTATTATTACAGGCATCACGATTAGCATAGTTCGAGGAGATCGTTTCCATATTTTGATTCAATAAAAGGTCACATTGACCCCAATAGAAACGAAATAAATCCATTCAGGAATTTCGTCCAATCAAATAAATCCCGAAATGGACATTTCTTGATCGCGACCTCTGGATCACCCCGTTACGCGAAGGGCACGAAGAATTATGAGTTGGCAATATTGCGAAAAGGAGACCGTAAAAAATGAGTCACGCTTAAATCGTACCCTTGCCGCAGTGGACTTTTATCTGCAATAAACTTTATGATCATTATTTTAATATATAAATCTAAGCCATATAAGACTTTTTCCGGCAATCGTTCAGAAAATTGGATTTCCTGGCACTGACCGGCAAATAGTTCAGGGTTCGAACAAGTTTTTTTGCCATTTAACATTTTTATTCAAAATAAACATTTTATTTCAGCGATTGCATTGCATTTGCAGCACTTGTTTAATTGACATTACACGATGTGAATTTTAGATAAAATCTTTTCGAAATGCAGTGGCTTTTAGTTGAAATCCGGGCGCATTGAATGCGTCTCCCATTGAAAAGTTACACTAATGAGAGCGTTGTAACTGTATATAACTTAGGGCGAGTTTTATTTGAAACCAAAATATCCATTAGTGTAGTTAATAATTTGTGGGTAGTTCAAAGCCGATCTGGGCCCCGTTTGGATGATATACATTCGGAATAAGCTTTGAATTACTGTAAATCGAGCACTCAAACATTTTACATGTAGAGCTTTGCAAATGTGGATTTTCTATCAAAATTTCGTGATGCAGTTTTGTAGATTAATTGTGTGATCGCGAAGTGACATGTGAAGTGATTGTCCATAAAATTTTTAGTATTTGTGAAGCTTTAAACTCGCATTTTTCAACAAAGTATTTTTAATTACTAGCAGTAGTCCAAGTAGACAGCGTTGCAAACATTATTGGGAATTTGTCTCCAAAAAATTGTCTTTTAACTTAACTGGGTAACTTTTCTGATCGATTTTGGCAAAAATCAGACCTACTTATTTGCATCGACTATTCGATAATAAATTAATAAAAACTAAAAGAAACATGTTAAACGAAAACAAGCATTCTTAAACACACATCCAAATTTTCTCTTCACTCCTGGAATTTGAATTAAATTTCTAATCATATGATCATGTTAACTTTTTCGTTTAACATAAACGGTTAGAGATAAGAGCTTGTCTGTTTCTTCAGAATACATAGATAGAAAGGGGGCTTTTTGTCTTACTTCGAACCTGCATAATGGTGCAGGTGATTTTTATTCAATGTATCTAGTTTTTTGAAACAACATAATTTTGAATTTTAGCATTTTGTGTAGAACCTAATACAATCAAATTGTGTTTTATACGAAAAAAGTGCACCGTAAGGCTCTATAAAACAAAATAAAAATTAAAGTTTAGCAGATCAACCGGTTCTCTAAATACGATCAAAAAACTAGAAGCAATTATCACAATTTTTTGCATTTTGCGTGGAAACTAAAAATAATCCAAAAATTTAATTTTACATGTAATGTACCTGGATTTTTCGAGTTTTATAAGCGGTACGCATTTTAAACCTCAATCCCCATAAAAAAGCATTTCCAAAACCTCACCAAAAAAAAAAAGAAAAAAAAGGTTGATAATTTATAGAGAATGCACGCGAGGCGCTAATAAAACTTTGAATTGTGACAAATAAATCCCATATATTTATCTAAAAACCAAAGAAATAAGAAGGTTGTTATTTCTGCGGCGATTCTGGAAAATGAATTTTATAAATTTCAATTGCAAGAAATGGTTTTTACAAAAATAAAAAATTTAAACGATAGCGATATAAACAAACAAACGATCCACCATGGGTTATCAAATGATTTGCAACTTTAACGCAGAATTAAAAAATAACGAGAACCTTTGGGTATACTATTTCAAAAACGAAAGCTGCTGTTGATAGTTTTTTTTAATCTCTTCATAGTTGAAACAGTTTTAGCAAATCTAACTGGCAAAATTAAATAAACATGGCAATATGTGTGTATCTCTAACCATCCATTTCACACAAATGAAACAGCCTATATAAGAAAAAAAAAAGATCTAAATTCCATAGAAGCAAACTTACTAAAGTAAGAATTAAAAAAATGTGGAAACTACTACTGACAAAGACCTACCTACTACTGTTCCATAAAGTATGACAATAAGATTTTAAAGTGTGGTAATTTAAAAAGAAAAACAACTAAGCATTTAATATTTTCAAAAGGGCTTGTTGTCATTCAGCACTTTCAAACATTTTACATTCAGGTTTTCGTAAAAGCAATTATTAAATTTTATTGGATGTTTCGCGAATAAAATGCCAAAATGATAATTCAGATTTTTTTTTAATTGCACAAAAGCATCAAATAATGATAATATAAAGCTTCGTTACTGATATAGGTGGTACAAGGTGATAAAGTATAATGACCAAAATCCATTAGTCCGTTACTTCTAATTTTTTTTCTCTTACATAACTGTTGGTTTCGGAACCATCTAAAGGGTTTATTTCATGGCAAATTGCCTTCTTTTCGCTTTCATTTTTATCTGGTATGTTTAGTACAAAAATAGTGCGATACACATTTTTGCAGCACAAAACGTAGTTAAAAACGTATATTTTCAATGCTTTCAATATGAAAATCGAATTGTTCTGATGATTGTCTGGATTATGAAGAAATTAGTTAATTAAAGTGCTTGTAATAAATATAAAAAAATAAATGATCAAAGAAAGTCTGCACCGAAATAAGCGTGAACTAAAAACGAAAAAAATTACATAAATATTTAAGTGACAAAACTTTGAGTCATTTCTATTCACAAACAGTATCAGAAATTGGCAAATAAAACATATTATAGCTTAAAACACTTTCCATTACATTGCTAAAATTATTGTTATCGTTTCTCCAAATGAAGGCACTCTAAGCCAGCGTCTGATCCGAGATGAAAATATTTTATGAAAAAAATCATCCTTAATTTTATTTAGTTCATAAAATCGTAATTGCCTTTCCAGAGATAAAGCACCAAAATGGCGAAATCATCAAAAAAGCCCTCTCTCTTCCTTTCGATGGGTTATCGATGCACTTTTAAAAATAAAAACATGTCTCGAGGGAGGTTCTTGCTTGATTGTGATTCGAGCGAAATCCCAACGATCCAGACATCATTTGGCCGACGTATAAATTAGCCTTGAAATGCTGGAAGCGAATTGATAAATGCGAAAAAGAGACACGGATAACCTATATATCATAATAAGGGCTTTGTCTTCTCGAATATTTCGCTTCATCGGAAAAATTGCATTTTCTCTAATACATATTTTTGATCTGTTTTCTTCGTTTTTATTAATTATTCATCTTGCTTCTGATAGGGCAAATAAATAACGATTTTCAAGCCAGCATTTTATCTACACGTTTAGAGGTGCAAAAAACGTTGCACATCAAGAAAAACAGAAATGAAACAAAATATAGACATCTTCTAGTTAAAACTTAGGGTCCAAATTAAGACTTAAATTAGAGTCACTGTGTTGGATTCCTTCAATTAGAATGTGTAGTGACTTTATATTTTTTCAACAAATTGAACAATATTGAATCTGAATGCATGGCTGTTCATGTCGCTTTCATCTGCTTAGTTTGCACAAAATGTTCTTCAGTAAATAGAGAAAATATGCCGTTTATTTGTTAAGCTTTGATTGCCTCCAACCAAGGCATGGGAGAAAAACATCGATGTAATTCGTTCGATGTTCGATATTTTTACCATCGATGTTGGAAATTTGGGACATCGATCAAACATCGATGTAAAATCCTGAAATAAAAACATCGGACATTTGGTGTTGATACTAGATAGAAACATTTTTTGCAAACTCTTTGATGTTGTCAAACATCGTTGTTCTGCCTTCAATGTTTCCCTAACATCGATATTACCTTTCGATGTCAACATATAACAATCGATGTCCCATCCGTACTCCAAACCCATGATTCGTTTTCGAATTTACATGATCCTCAGTATTAAAGATATTTATTCAGTCCTCAGCAGATTTATTCGTTGTCATTTAATTTCGTTTGCACTTTTTTTTAAGAACCACTTTAAATTCAGAACATATTTTATTTACAGACACCGAATATCACTTTCACAAAATTCAAGCTTCTCGCTTAAAACTCGCTCAGTAGTTATTCTGGATAACATAATATTACACCATTTCTTTGTTTTTTTGAAGTAAATCTTGATTTCATTTGCTTTGATTAAAATCCCATATTTCAAATGTTTCTGTTTTTTAGAAAGCAAATTCTCATATTATCTCATTATTATTTTGCTGAAATGTTTTTATAACTCACCAATATCAGGCAAATTCTTTATTTCTCTTCTAAAGTTATTCTGAATATCTGGCAGGGTTTCGGATCTTTTCGGGTCGATCATCAAAATTTGCTCGCTGGTTGCTGACAGTTTTCTCGCCTAATTAAAATTAGAAATTATTTTAGAATATTATATACAAAAGTCTAATTAATGTTAGATACTTAAACGTGTTAATAGATTGCTGAAAAAGTTGGAAATTTTTTAGAACTTCCACATCAGCTTTTAAAGTTCCTCTTAAAAATAACAAAAAGCTCAAATCAACATTATTTCGAGTCGTAAAAATTGAAGAATTATCGAGATTTAAGAATTGTAGGATTATAATGCATACAAAATACATTTTTTATAGAACACACAACAAATTTTAAAAGCGTGACAGCGTATACAAACTTGATAGACAAAATAATATTTACTAACTAAACACAATATAAGTATGAATTCGTTATGTATGTTTGCGATATAAATTTATAATCTTTAAGCAGCCGGAAAAAGCAAATTCTTTCATTTTAAGTGGTAATGTGCAGGATTATTTATTATTGATCATTTCAACATTTCATTGAAACATGAAATAAACGATTTGAAAAATTTTTACTTCACACTTTGACTAAGACCAAGGAAAGATAAGTAAATTCTAAGGAAAAAATTAACGTAGGTTTCAAAAAGGCATAATATAGAAAATATGATCCATTTGTGTATGAGGTGGGAAAATGTGAAACTGTAGGGCAATATTACGGATTTAGTTGTCACTCACTCTGCAGAATTAATTATATTACTAGAAAGACAAAACAAATTATGAAAATAAGTTACTAGAAATGTACACAGGACGTACAAAAACTTAAGTTTTAGACGTACATAACCTTTGCCTCAAATTTCTTTCGTATTTTAAACGAGACATCATATATGTTTTTACATCAATGCCTGAAAAAATATTAAATTTTTTTTATATAACGTTATCCTTCTAGAGCCACTCGTTTGCCCGATAATTACGATTTGTTACGCAAATGTTAAAAAACAGGCAGGTTTGTAGTATGACCTGTAAATTCAAACTTAACAAGAAGAACTGTCACCAGTAACACTATAAAAAAACTATAATAATTTCAATTACTGAATGAATTAAGTAAATGGATTCCTGGAAAAATTGGACGAATAAATTAAGTGTTTAAAATGATCGCGGTGAATGATTATTCAAAACGTCGTAAACCGCAAATTACGCTCAGGCAAAGTGGCATTAAACTGAATTTTAGATGCTCAAGCACAATTTAATTTAAAACATAACTTTTATTGACTCAATCTTTAATTTTTCTGATTCAAGAGCTTTTATCTTTTCTCATATAACATACCAAAAGGTACGCATACGAAGACGCATACAATAGAAAATTATTATATTTTGTTCCGGAATTGAAATTTGCTCAGAAAGTTTTTCAATATTCAGTAAAACTCGAAAACAGTGGGTAACCAAACGTCTAAATAATAATGATTCTAATTTAATATATTCCGTTATTAAACTTTTTCTTAATGGCATACCTCTGTTGAAACTTGTTTTCATTTATTTATGCATTTATGCTCGATCATAATAAGCATGCATTCATCCGACGCCTTAGCAAAGCTATATTAGTTTCATAAATTATTCAAACGTGTCGTAAAAACTGATAATCTGAGAAAATAAAAATAAATTGATAAATAAACTGGCTAAAAGCTTCCTTCAATCACAAACTGTAACTTTTCTCACCTGCTGATAGCTTTGGTTTATCGACATTGAACTATTCGAAGATGTCGTGCTAGATGAGGAGGGAGAGAAGCTTTTGTCTTGAGTTTTATTGACACTCAAAGTGTTCACGTCGGGTGAATTCCTCGCTTCTTCTCCCGGTGGACTCGTTCGACTGTCTAAAATATCCTCCGCCTGCTCGTTGGTCCCACTGGATGAAGGATTTGGCTCTGAAAATAAAAAGCAACTAATAATTAATACAAACAGCGGCTACATTGAATAAGCCACCTACAATAATTATTATAACTAAACAGCGTTTTCTTGGCTTTAATGCTGCACAATTGATTCAGGTCACACATTTAAAACTCTAAATGCCGGTAATATTTGTATTCTTCTTCGTACTGATACAAGACACCGATTGCTTCAAATGAAGACTTCTAACAGAAGATGTACATGGTAGTGCGTTACGGTGTTTACTCACATACCGTCATGCCCACACATATGACTTATGAATAATAAAAAAATCTTTTCTGGCGGAAATAATGGCTTTACGTGGGGTATTGAATATGATCATATACCAGGGCACCGATTAAGTGTAAACTGACACACATATATACAGGTGGAATATTCTAAAATGTTTCCTTTTCTGGAACAAAAAAAAATATATTTTTGCTGAAAAGTTGATCACGGATGATTCTGTTTTTTAATGGAAAGCACTTTTATTCAGTTTTCAAAAAAATGTTGTTGCAAAACTCATCCAAATTGGTAGTCCCCAGCCCAATTCAGAAGCTTTACAAAAAATGTCTGTCTGATCTGGTCTGAAGAGGAAAACCGAAAACTCCCTACAGGCTCTTACGGGACCTGAAACTTCTAATCTGCATAAACCCCACAAATCCCGTCAGTTGAGCGCAATATAGCTTTAAGGCGTCAAATTTTCTATTTAATCTCATATATAAATGATACATCCTGAGGATGGCCAAATTTCGAAATTGCGTAGTTTCTTTAAGGAAATTTTGTATTGTTTTGATTCTTTCAAGGACTCTAAAGTGCAAAAATGCCGGAAATCTCACAACTTGGGGCGGAAAATAAAAAACCTTCAGTCGTTCGTTTATAATTGAGTTTCGACCCAAAGTATTTTTACATGCAAAGTTTGTGGTACTTAACTTAACATTTATTAAGCTGATGCAATATGCAGATTTAGTTTTAGCGGTTGGGAATGGGACAAAACACCGACTTAAAAMAACTTTACTTTGCTAGTTTTAAATGTTTTCCTCCATGGTATCTTTAAGAAAATTTATTCGTYGCAAAAAAACTCGATTTATCATAGCGTGAAATCATGKCTTTAGTTTCCATTACATTTACTCGATTTTTTATTTGCTYTTTTAAGAATTACATAGTTCTTGAAGGGRTGTCCAAAAATGTTTTGATATGAAAAAAAAAAWMMMRRGTGTTAAGTTTTGAAATTAAATTTTTAAACTTATTGAGAAATTTTAATCGTACTTAGTTTRCAGTGATGGTTAATAAAGAAGCCCTCTTTCCATACGGTTGTAAAGTTCAGCTTTAGCATTTGCATGAGTAAAACGGTGCAATGTTGGGAAAGAAATTAATTTTACTGCTGGGGATAACTTACTTATTAATMATAATACAAYGTATGTTGAAAAAGGAAYATTTCTGGATCATAATTTATAACATAAATGAGCTTTAAGTTTCCGTTTAAAATTGTAMTCTTAAACATTTGCAAATRAAATGAAAAAAAAGAAAAAAAAAACAAAATCATATAATGAATGAATAAGTAACAGCTTTCAAGGCAATAAAGTATATTTTAAGCATGATGACATGATCAATAAAATTCATAGTTGCAGTTGAGGTTACATAAAGATATTTTTGATGCTGCACTCCCATTTTAAATGGTTTATAAAGTTTTTTACCCGAATTACTTTTGACATTCAGTTAGTTCAGAACCAAAGATGTTAATCTCAGTTTTACCTCGAGTATTTAAAGAGCTGGTCTACGGGTTGAAAATGAGGTGCAATCAGCATTAAATTGCAATGCAAATTAATTTTGTTTCGTGAACGTTCCTCCTAAATATCGACTATTAATAACATTTTGGAAAATAATTTGTTTATTTTGTCAGTATTTTTAATTAATTGGCGTTGTATATTAAATGATTTTCAGAAAACTTAACAATAAAGGCATGCTCTTTGTTCATTCATTTTGACCAATGATCCAATTAGGTTTTCGTAATGTTTCTTTAAATATGTTTACTGTGACTTTCATAAACTTCGCTTGTTTCACTTTTTTTGTTCATGCTCATTCAGTACTTGAACTACACGTTATTTATATGACAGACGTTTCTCATCTAAACGTAATATTAAAAACATTTTAGGTAAAAATAATACAGATAACAGATTATTGAAATGTATTTGAGTTGACTGAAGGCAACTGAAGGAACTGATGAAACTCATCCTTAAGAACTTACCTTCGTGTATCAAATTCCTTAAATGATTAGCACCTAATTTAACACTGCATTCAAGTATTGAAGCATTATGATTAATTAGGTATTACTTATCTAATCTAACTTACTTATCAGTGAGATATCTGAATCATCTGATTGATGCAAAAAGTATGCGTTTTTAGAAAATCTACATTAACTAAGACTACTTTGCACTGAACATCTTAAAATGACAACAAATTAGCTAAAAATGTGTGAAAAAAACTCGTTAATTGCCTATTAAATATTTCATTGTTTGGTAAAAATAAGCAAAAACTAAAAACGTCCCGATGAAATAAAAATAAATTCGTTGAATAGCAATATTCTATGTAACGTCAATGATTAGCAAAGCTACATATTGTGCGATTTTCACTCATGTTGCAATTTTGTTTATTATTTACCTATTACTAATATGTAAATATTGAATGAGTTTGAAATTAATTTGAAACATTATAAGGAGATTTTTGATCTGACTTGTTCCGACAGTTTTATTTAAAGCTGCAATATTTTCATAACGCAGAAAAAGCTCTTCAAATAAATTACTTGCTTTAATTTCTGTCTTATGAAAATATTGTTCTCACGGAAGAATGTAATCTACAGTGAGACTGAAATCAATATAATAATAATGTTAATTGTTATTAATCATTCAACGATTCAGAGAAATATTATCAATCTTGCTGAACTGGAAGAACATATAAATCCCTTGAAAGTTTTGTTGTCTTTTTTAACATTTTCAGTTAAATTAATTAATTTACTCACCAACTTTGGTACTTTTATCGTCCACATCACACGTAAGCTGTTTGATTCTTTCCACCAAAGAGTTATCGCTCTTATACGGCTGTTTTTTATTTCTGGGTTCGTAACGAATCAACGATCTGCGTAGCGTATTTCTTTCAATCGCTCTTTTGATGGTTTCATCAGTTTCCCCACTTTGGATGATTTGCGGTAACTTGGAACGTTTCGCCTCTTCAAACGCTCTCAGAGATTCTGCAGTTACCAGATACTGAAAAAAAAACATACTATGTAAAAAATGTAAGGGAAATTATAAGTAATTAAGGTAGATTGATGGATGACAGTTCAAATGGTAAATCGTCAAAAATTACAGATTTCTCATAACAAATAATTGATGCTACAAATAGTCATATCCGAAAGGAAGAATGTAGCGCATAAAATAAACAAAAATTACATAAAATCGGCCAATTTGGAGAAGTATGGAAAATTTCAGTTACATCCATTACATATTCTAATAGAATGGAATAATGTATTACAAACCCGCATTATTGAATTTGAAACTGTTATTGCGAACCTTGAATAAGTACGGTAAAATAAATCACTTAGTTGATCAAAAAACTTGCTATTTGCTATTCTGCATTAGCAAAACTCGTTTACAATTTTCAACAATGCATCTTCTAAAAATGCTGAATTAAATTAACATGTTAATTCAATCAAATTAAAATTTTATTGCGTTTACTAAGAAGAGAAGAAAGACGCAAATTATAGTTGATTAAGACAAAATAAATAAAGTGTTGATTAATAGAAAATATGACTTGCATTAATTATTAAAGAACGCAACTTTGGAAAAATATAGGACTTATTCCGTACTAATCTTGATTTTGTCTGACTATCTGGGTAAAAGTTGCATAAGATGGCATTATTAAAGTCTCACTTTCATCGTTAATAGAAAACTGAGAGATAATCATAAGGTTAAGGTTCTCATTAACAAGACATCTACCACGGGTTTCTTTAAGAAAATTCATCAAAGGCAAAATCACAGCTTTTTTAATGTTGAACGATAAATTGCAATCAAGCACATCATGATTCAGATGATGATCAACTTGAAGCTTCAAATTACCTGTTGCGAATTCTCTTCTTCCTCGACGCCTTGAGCTGCAGCTAAATTTTTCGTGCAAGGAAACAGTTGCCGAACAGCCGAATTCGGCTTCAAACTATTATTGGAAATTAATACGTGATTGCCCAATTTAAACGTTAATGTCATTTCGGGAGCATCCGGTGAGCTTCCGGGCATAACTTCTTGTTTAGCGTTTGACTGTGCAGGCTCATTAACAATCCGGTCCTTTTGGGCTCGAGTTTCCTCATCGGGAGAACTCTCCGGTGCTCCATCGCAACTATCTCGTTTGCCTCGTTCCTCTGATTCAATGAAGCGCACCGATCTTCTATTGCCAGTTTCTTCGTCTGAAGTAACCGAATCAGAAGACTGGAAAAGATCAGGGTCTAATTAAGAGGGAACTGAGCAGCGTCGATGCCAACTTACCAATAAATTTAGATCAGAATTTTTTGCATAGTGCGGATCTGCGCTCTGCTGGCTTTGCTGTTTCCACAATCTGCCTCCTTTCAAGATGCCACTGATTGGAGAACCTTGTGGTTGAGGTTTTTCAGTTATTTCAGTAGGTTTGGGGCTTTGGTATTGGGGTGGGATCCTGTTCATGGGCATTGTCCCCAGAATGTAATTTTGATTGTTTGAGCTTCCTGCAAAAAGTTTAAAAGTGAGTTTATTTATTATAAAAAGTATGGATCATGAACATAAATATAATGCAATAAAAACTGCGCTCTTTCCATTTGGATCATTAGTATGTATTCAATACAAACAATATATGCTAGGTAACTATTAAAGATACTGCAAAAGATTTAAGAATGAGATTTATCCGTTTAAATGGGAAAAATACATAGAAATCTGAAAAACGTTTATTAAAATAAAAAAGGGCTGTTGTGCTTCTTCAGTAACACAACTTACCTTAAGATTATTATAAACTTGAATCTCAATATTTTCAGGTTTCATAGATCGAATTAAAAAAAAATACGTATGTATTTAAATATTTCCGAAAATTTCAAAAATACGAATTATGCACTAAATTAAAAATACAATTTCATAATCCAAAATTTGCCTGAAATGGCTCTCGATAACATTCGTTATTTACCGTTGCTACATTATCCGCCTCGTTTTAATTAAAAATTGTTCAATTATGGCTACATTCTGCATTGAGCAACAAAAAGTGATACATTTTGGACAAATGGCTTTACAATAGAAAATTCCTGGATTTTGAAAGAAAACTCGCATCTACAGGAAAAACCGCTTGGATCAATATACATTTGGCAAAGTATTACTACGAGTATAACTGAAGATTCCACAAAGAACATTTCGAAACTTGCTCATACCTAAGAAATATTTCTATAAATTTTTCTTAAAAAATCACAATGGCAACCGTCCATCTAAGAAAATATGTGTTGATAAACCAGTCAGCTTCAGATGTCTTATCAATGTTACATTTGTGGTTAGTTCTTAAATTGTGTGCTTCAAACTTGAGTTGAATAGAAACAAGCACAAACGAGAGGCAATAAAAATTTTTCAAGGTGGATATGCAGGTTCTCTATGATCTATGAAAAGTTGAACAAAACTTGGTATGCAGTAGCATCTTGCTACATCTCTTCAGTTCAGTCAACATTTTAATCAGAAAACTTCATTTATCAGCAATAAGCAATACGAGATTCTAATATTATTTCAAGCAATGAAAACTAATGTTCTGAAGTAAATTTGAAAAGTTTTGTAATAAAACTCATGTAATGAGACTTCATATTGAAATTCCGCGCAAAATTTACAAGCAAATATGGAATTTAGCTTCTAAATTGGCCTTGGGGGTTTTATTTACTTAATTAGCAATTTTTCGGTGATAAAAATTCGTCCAATTTGGCGCCCTCAATTTTGAGCCAGTCTCCATCTATTTTAACGATACTAAACAATAACATCTAATTGATAATTTCTTCTCTGCTGCTGCTTTCTAATACATTTATAATTTTAATAAATAATGTCGCCTTAATATTTATCCTCTTTGTACCCTCTAACTTGTTTACGCAGGTTATTATTATCCTTAATGATAATGACTTGCCAAATTTAATTTATTTTTAGAATAAACGTCTTCAATATTCGTTCACTTCCTGGTTAGCGACAACCCAAACAGGAGTAATACTTTCAAGGGGAAATATTTAATATTCTCCCTATTTGAGGAAAATTTACCGACGAAGAAAGCCTTAATCGAATTATTTGCCGCATCGTCGGCCCCACACGCTTTCTCGAAACGGTTTATTAATGAAAATGACCCAATTGCTCGATATTGTAAGTTCCTTTTCACTGTTATAAGTCACACTAAAATATGGGAATAATATTGAAATTTGAATATTTACGGACAATATTTGAAGCGTAGCTGTTCAGTAAAACAAATTAAAATTATCAATCCAAAGCTTATACTTATTCTTCCAGGGAAGGACTCACTAGGCACTGATTTGCCTGTTTCAAATTAAAAAAATTATATAAATATAGGCATATTTCTTTTTTCAACGCTCATTTATTTAACAAAAATGTACGTACAAATCCTATATACTAATAGTGTTTTTGATAAATTATCAGGGCATAGTTATAATATTTTGAAAACAATATTCGGAATTCTAAAAAACGCCATGCAAATAAAGAAAGGATTAACGTAATGAAAAGTGTACAAAGGAAACAACACTTATATCATCTAAGAAATGACGCCTGTGTTAGCTTTTAGCGCAAACCTTCCAATGCGCTATTAAAATTAATACTCTTTGAAATATTCCTCTATTCAATCTTCATTTACTTCAGCAGGCATCTCCTTCCAGTTGTAACAATTATATTTAAGGATGATTATTTGCGAATACTCTGAGAGCATGTACTTTGGATAAAAGTGGATATTAATCGTGCTGATGAACGGAAATAAGACATTTCCGCATTATTTTGCTCTTTATGAGTTGTAGGCCATTACTGCTTATTAATTGTTGAAGGAATTTAATGCGGGAGTTATTAAAATGGCTTTAAGGAGAATTAACGCGAAAAATCAATGATAGCAGAAGGTCCTTGAAAGTATCAATGAGAAAAATTAACACTACTTTTGCCAATTTTTCTTATTTATCTTCGAGCTCAGTCTTAAAAAGAATGCACGTTTGACTGTAATAAAAAATGTTAATCTCACAGGAGAGTTTTATCAGTATGATTAAATCCCAATCTCTATTTCATTGTTCATTTTCCTGGCTAGTTCCGTAAAGTTGAACCAATTATATTCCTGCTGGGGATTCTAGAAATGTGGCAGAAGAAGCGCATACGTTGTTCCAAATTAAATAGCCGAATAAATGCTGTTCATGAATTCAGAACAAAGCTATTATGTTGTTGAGTTGGTCGGAATCAAGAAATAAAGCTAAAAGTTCTGTCTGGCAGTTTCTGCAGGTATAAATATGAACAATAAAATCCGCAGGCAATTCTAAAGTCGCTGTAGTATATGAAGCAGCTGGACAGGAATCGTTTATTCAGCGCAAGATTTTTCTCATGCCTAACATTTATCAAATCAACCCAAATGAGATTTTTGTAGAATCAACGTTTTTAAGGTTCGCCAAAAGATGAACAAGAACGCATGAAATTCATACAGTTCTTTATAAGACTCAGCTTATAAAACGTGCTGATTTCTAAAAAGTTTGCGCATTTGTTCAACTAGGAAAAGGACAATTTGAAGTTAAAAAATACTCAAACTTTTCAAAAACGAACGGTTTATCCACGTGTCGCATGTTTCTGGTTGGAGAAACTATTTTTCTGTTTTAACGTAACGAGCCAGAAAGAAGATCGCTCTGAACTTCCAGGACGTTGTCTAATTTTATTATGAAACTTGGATAGTTGGAAATGATCTCTTAACCATTTTAGAATCGTCTGCAATGCAAACACATCCCGGATATAACACTAGTGTAAATAATATTTTGGTAGATATTAAATCGCAACTGTTTGCATTAAAATCATCGCTCTTGACGGAGATCGTATTCCAGGAATGCAGTAATGAATGTAGAAATTGTCCCAAGAGATCGATTGTTTTTACTGGCTGAAAATTAGACATTAATTTCCGAGCAAACGAAACTTGCTGTTTACCCAGCAGCTTCCAGTGATAGCAATTGTTCCGGAATATCGCTGCTGGCTTTTTAGTCTCAGTCTCAACGGATTCAACTATCGCATCTCCTCCTCATGTAGGTGTGTGGAAAGTTATTAAAAGTTCTGTATTGGATACGTTTTCCTACTCCAACTAGTCATACAGTCAGCAACAATAATAATGCAAAACTAATTAAATATATTTATTTATCTACCTGGCTGTTTTGGGATTTATTAATTAGACAATTTATGCTCGACATTGTGGGTAATTGCTTGATAGTTCGAAGCTCGATGCCCGGTTTAGCCATTTTGTAAGTACAGATGTATTCAGCCAATTAAGTAATTGGTCTCGGATTAAAGTGAATCTGGTTTTCGGCAAACGACTGCTAGAGGTTTCTTAATCAAGATTATGTACAGGATTTGGCACATTTCCCTTGGCAGCAATTGCGCAAAATGGGGTGTTTATGATCATCTTTATGACCGAAAATGCTCACCATATGTATGTTATTTATGTAACAAGTTGGGTAATAAAAAGATCTTTATTACTCTTTCACCAGTGTCGCGTAATTTATCAATCAATTCCCGGCTCGTATACCTATAATTATCAAATACAACAAATTTTAAGCTGTTTCAATGGAATATGTTTTAGCAACAAAAATAAGTTTACACATACATCTTTTCGAGACGTATTTTTCAACAATAGTCATTTATTTTTTCACATCTTGTAGTAAATATTATATTTATATATACGTGAATTTTAATTAAGATTCTCAGGTCGGACAGGACTGAGCCGGATGAAGAGTGGCTATAAAAGTAATAGGGGTAACAAGTATGCAAATTTCCACTGTTTCATGTCATGTTTTTACTCGAATTGCTTCTTGAGCAGCATCTAGAAATTATATTAACTTCGCTATTAAAATTGCGAAACCTACGAGAAACAATTATAATACGCCATCATAAATAAATTATTAATTGTCAGAAAATATTATTTCATCATCACAGACTACATCCAAATAACAGTCTATATGGTTTAGATCAGGTGATTGAGCTGGTCAGTTTCATTCAGCCAATTTCTCACATTTTGTTGGTTATTAATATGCTATTTTAGTTTCACAACAATTTTACTAGAAAGTAAACCATACATATTTTCATTCCCGAAAAATGTACATAATATGCATACTATAATCAAATGGTCACGCTTTTAATTCTTCATCTAGTTTCTACATATCAGTATCCATAATAATAATATTATTATTAATTATAAATATTAGATATAAATATGAGTTCTTTGGAAGCACGGAAGGTCCCCTTTTGTTAGTTTTATTTAGTTTATTATTTTTTACTACAAATTTTACAGTTTTAGATGATTATTTTTTTAGAAAAATTCTGTCTTATTGTAATACATTCTTATTGTCGGTTATTCGTCTAGTGTACATTATAAAGAACTATTCTTCGTCCTTTTCATTTGTTATAAGGTGTAAATTGAAATGAAATCATAAATGTATTTTATTTTCGTATTATTTCCTGTGATTTACGAAACTATTCTAATGTCTGTTTTGTAAATTTAGACCCTAAGATTTATTCTAATCCTGCTTAATTGTTTTTATATATGAGCATATCGTTAATCAATTGATTTATTAATGGGTTGAATGATTAATAAAAGTCCAGTTTACTACTCTGCGCCACATCAACTCAAAGGAAACTCGGCAGATGATCGTAAGCTGAAGTGTAAGTTTGATGATTGATGATAAAGTTAATTAAATTTAATTTTATCATTTCCCTCTTTTCTGTACCGTTTGCAGTATTTCAACGTTGAAGATTGGCCTGGGTAACACTGTGTTGGCTTTTCAAGTTAGGATTTTGAGTTGATGCCGCTCTGTGAGTTGATAAGTTATAACGCATCGCACTTCACTGCCCCGCACCTCGAATTGCGCTTGTGGCGCAATAATTCTTGAAATCAGAACTTTTAAAGGACATTTTTAATTAATTGAAATTTTGTTGGTTTATGTCATTGCCCGGAAATTGAGCAACAGTTTCATTTTTAAGTGATTTCTTTTCGGTTTTCTTGTTTAGTCATTATTTTTAGAGAAACAAAATTAATTCGTTTATTAATTTTAGTTTCAGCGTTGTGCATCCCTACAGAAGGGTGAAATTCAGACAAATATAAATGGGTCGGTCGACAAATATAAAAGAAATCAGTGACAGATGGGCACTTGGAGCGTTTTTCGTTTAATTGTTGTTAACTTTCGTTAAGTGAAAATGCGAAATTGCCTTTGGAAATATTGTCGTGCGAACAGGCACTTTCTTCAAAAATGCAAAAATAAACAAACTGAAATCGAACTCCCAAGTAAAGCATGAATCATGGAAAGGGTAGACAATTAAATGATTACATGTTTATTTTGTAGTTCGGTGTTTTTTTTTCTCGAAAACGGGAATGTTCAGCTTGCTACCGACAGTAGACGAAATCGGTCGATAATCGTATTCATATATGGGAAATGTATAATAATTGCGGCCCTTATGGCAAGTGCGGTAGTTTGTGAAAGTGTAGTGAACTTGAGGATTAATGGGTAGAAAATGAAGAGGATAGGGCGCCAGCTTGCTAAAAGCTGGTAAGAATGATCTCTATTCTATAAATATTTTAGCTTGAACTGAGTTTAGTTTTCCGACAAGCAGCTGAAGTTTTATGGATTTTTTATATTTCTCTCTCTTTGCTTTGCTGATTTCAAATAAGTTTGGCTTTGGACAGATTGCCAATGTTATTCTTTCTTCCCAGGTGACACAACGCAGCTTTCGGTAAGCTTACTTTGCCCCTGGTTGTCATATACATGTAAAACTTTTAGTCCCATATTCATCAATTGACTCGTAAGGTGGACCTGGTATCGATTTATAAAGAATTAAATTAAATATTTTGGCGGCTTTGTATTTTTTATATCAAGCTCATCTGAAGCTTTTACCTAAAGAACGGCTTTAGACATAGACATATGGGTTCCAGTGATCAATACAAGAAGCATCAGCTTACTCATATTGTGGATTTGGCTCCGATTAAATCATTGATTCCTTCACAAGGAAGTTTTTAACTTTGGAAATATTTTGGGCGGCTTTCTATTTTTACATCAAGCTTATCTGAAGCTTGTCTCCAAAGAACCATTTCAGATATGCAAATAAGGATTCCAGTTTTATGCTTTTTGTTAAAAAAAAGTCAAGAGTTTTAGTTTCGCGCCAAGCCGTCATTGCGCTAACACCCGAAAATTCACTGAGTCTAGTTGAAGATATTGAAAAATATCGACATTTCTCTTTCTCAATATTTTTCCAATAATACTTCTTCATGAAAAGTTTCGCACTCCATCTTTCGCACTCCGATGTTTTGCTTTGGTTGATTCCAATCAAATATTTACAAAAATTGCTGTTGTTTGTTTAAAAAGGTATTATTTTGATTTTATGACTTTTATCATAATATTATTGTATAAATGTGAACTATAAAATTAACAATTTTTCATTTAAAATAAGTTCGATTAATGTAATTAATAATTCTATATAAGAATCAAATTACAATATTAATTCTTCTGCAAAATTTATATGTGTAATTTGCGTGTTTTATTCAATATTATCACCAATATACGTTTGGAACTTTTCCATTTACCAATGATGTCTTTAAGGACAACAATTTTTATTTATTCGTTAATTTGTATCAATTGCATCGTCACTTGGAAGGAGATAAATTTTAATGTTGTGCTGATATTGGCTAAAGTTTACATATTTTTCATCACCTTCATTCCTATCAGTATCTGTGTTTTTATACAAGTGTTGTTCCTTTTTCTTCTTCTAATTTAATTAAATATATTCTTACAATGAACCAAATTGTATGGGAATGGTAAATAATTAAATAAATTAAATGTTAGCCATCCATGAAGAGATAGATTCAGTCCCCCCATAAGCAACTGATGTGGTGATGATCAAAGTCTTAATTCTAGTTACTGATTGTCAGTAAATGCCGTTGAAAATTCCAATAGCACGACAGCATGTTTTTTTTCTTTTCAACTGTCCGCCAATCCACCTTTTAGACTTTATAAAAAAATTGCAACAAAGTGATGAAACCTAGAAGATAGGGGAGATTTAATTCGCATCCTCGGCAATATACCTTAGCAGCTGATTTATTCAGTGTCGGAGCAGGCGAGGAATAAACCACATATTTGAACACCCACACCAAAAGGTACGTATAATCTCTTTCGCAGACACGTTCTGCCTACGAAAATGCCACATTTGCTTAAGCAAAACCGCGATTTATTAAACCGTCGCCCCGAATCTTGCTGCTTCATTACATGCAACATTTCGACGTGTTGTCTTTTAGTAGCTTTAATTGCTTGCCAACAGACAGACGTTGATGGACCAAAACTGAACATAAAGCAACTATTTAGAATTGCACCATCATATTATATTCGCAGTTTTATTGTACCACAATATTTTACATTTCATACGCCGTTGTGTATCTGAAAAATGGACTACTTACATATGTATGCATGTAGTTGGGTTGTTTGATTTCAGCGCTAGTTTCGCGGGCAAAACTCTTAAAATTTATCACATGTTATGCCGCTTCAATTTCATTAATATGCAATTTGCAAGGTAACTGATAGAAAACGCCCGATCCGTAGGGCATTTTGCCGAGTATGTGCTTTTAAAAAGACTTTATAACCTTCATAGCCGGAAGCGAGGATTTTAGATGCGGCCACGATCACTATATTTTACAGCCAGAATTTATTAATGTATATAATAGCTATTTTTCACGAAGTAAATTGTAGAACCAAGKCATTTCCTGCTAGRACGTGAATGAAAATAAACAATAAKATTTGCRAAAAGTTGAACAGAAAACTRCAACTAAAAGCATTTGGATAAGATCGCTAATTCAAATTATTCGGTCAGGAGTAATTGGAAAATTCATCTCCAACATCAGTCTGTAAATCCTCATCWAAATGTAAARCAAATATTTWTTTCCACATAAMATTWTTAGATTTTTTTAYRAAATGWRCAACTRKCTTTTGAATAWAGATATTYCTAAAAYTCATGGAAGACAGTTGTTATATTTGAGAAATGGTTTAAAACTCAAACAGTAATTTTAAAAGCGAAAAATTACCGGAAAAAGCTCTGCTGCTAGTCGATAATGCGATTAGTGATGATTCAGACTCTGGAGTGGCAGACTTAATTCAATTGGCAATAATCAGACGAATAATTATGAAGACATGAAAATAGTACGACGCTCTTTTCCTCATTATCAGCTTCGTAACCGAAGAAAATCTCACARTTAGTGAAGTCAAAGCATGGATTGAAAATGATGATGAGACTTGACTACCTGTAGAAGAATGCGAAACATAGGAWGCATGTGATAGTGAGAACCCCGGGAAAGCTGAAMTRRCGATTGCTGTCCSARAATTTAAARACAAAGAAGCYGTTRAAGCTTTCGGTTTGTGCYTGAAGTGGGCAGAAATGAACAAAATYARTGCTTCAAAAATTAAAAGAGMTGKATGTTCTGTCTATAGTGTTATAAAACATTCCAATSTAAGAAAGAAGAAAAGAAAAAAATAYAATAATTAATTKCYCACTAACCGGCAATTCAAGAAATATTTATTGTTGMTTTGMCTAMGYTGTGTAATGTAAGTAATATAMTGGGTGATTCACAACATTTGGACACAGACCAGGGGCGTGCAGAGGACCTCAAAACAAATCGAGTTTCCAGTTTAGTTTTTTTTCTCAGGCCCATGGTTAACAAGATACAGRGTGTTAAWSTTTCAAAAAAATKTTGGTATTTTCTCTACAGTTCATGAGATATTTTGCTSAAATTTTTAACGTAGGCCATGTAGTTTCTGGTTGATTTTCTATGAATTTTTTWATAMACTTTTTTGTGCTCTTTTGTTGACATTTTTCTGTGAAAGGTTCAAGYGCAAGTTGAAGTTWAAATAGGGATGGCTGACGAGTTAACTTCTTTAATTTAATTTAYMATAATTGAGGTTTATCGGCTGTAAGCTAATCCAAATARAAATRCACRAAAAAGGTAACGAATATTTGATGTYATTATTAAAATAAATTCTYTCACAAAAAAATGTGAACRAAAGGACGCAAAAAYATATARGAAAATTCATGGAAAATCTCCCAGGAACCCTACATGRACTTATATTTGTKYAAATAAATCGAAAACGAAGGCAGATACGAAAAACTGCAGGAGATCAGAAAAATTCTTAAATTGAACARCAAATGCAAAAATRTGTTCGTTCGAAGTAAGTGGCGYAGCACAAAAAAGKTYGGGAGGTGGGGGTAAAAGCRGGTATGCCTCCARAAMTACCCCCTGTAGATTTTCACAACCAGATGCCTTACCTACTGGTAAAGGGTCTAAACATTAGCCTACGTTAAAAACTTGGGCAAAATATCTTCTAAACTGTAGGAGGTAAAGAGAAAATACCAATATTTTTGTAAAACTTTAACACCCTGTATCTCGTTAACTATCGGCCTGAAAAAAAAAATGTAAATGAAAACTCGACTTGTTTTGATGTCCTCTACACGCCCCTGCTCTGTGTAACAGACAATTTATTCTCAAATCTACCCAATTCGCTACCCAAAAATCACTTCGAAAACAAAACAAATTTCCCGACTTGCGATAGACCATTTTATTTTCAATTCAACCCGACCAGTTTCGTGTTCAAAAATGTAATTATTTCCTTTTCTGTTCTATTTCACACCATACTTGCCCTAAAAGCTATGAGATTTCATAACATACCGCACTAGCTCAGGTTTCCCGCATCAAAAAAAAAAGCTAAAAACCCAGTGCGATTTTTCCTGAAAATGGAAAAATGCAGTTATAAAGTGTAAATGTATGCCTTTTGTGATTTGAAAGTGCACCAAACTCGTAGGGTGCTCCAATTTAACAAATGTATTCGGACTGCAAATTAGTCACATGCATGCTATTCAGATAATTCGTTTGCCTGGCCAGTGTCTAAAATGCAAATATAATAATGCAGATTAGTTCGAACGGTGTTTCAAACGTATGCATCATATCGAGCTTAGTGAACAGCAAGCAGAGTGATAGGGAATACTTGGAATAACCAGACGATAATTAAATAATAAATAAAAAATGGAAGGGAAGAGATGTTTAGCAAACACTTTGATATTTTAAATGTGTCTCGAAATTTTCACTTATTAAGGTCTTTGTTAAATTGGTGTATTCATTAGTTTTCGAGATGTGTTAATCGCCGGCACCACAAGGGCTAGTTTCGAATCAATTCGGTCTCATCAGCTAGGTTTATTACATATTTGAACGGTGATTCAAAATTAAGAGCACTAATTTAAGAACCGTAGTCTACCCCCCGAATTAAGGATAAAAGTCTATTTCAGCATAGGCCATAAAAATATAGGTGTTTTTCTGATACCGGTACCTGATTGGCCGATACCAAACATCTTCAAAGGGTAAAAATTTATATTTCAAATTTCAATCAAACTTTTGGAGCTATGAGAAAGACCCTGAAAAAATTTGCAAACTTTGACACCATGTTTTTTTATCCCAAGACGTTGGCAGTCTTTTTATAGATATTTTCCTCATTTATCGACGTAAAACTCGGTCCTCAAGTTAGTAAACCAAATTTTGCACTCATCCAGTAATAATCACGCAACGCAAAATAGTTATAGAAAAATATCCTTAATTACGCCCAAAACCATGAATGAATATTTCATAGTATAATTAAGAATGTTAATCAATCAGCTGAAGATTCAGAATAATTATCAAGAGCTCAAAATAGGCAAAAATGTATTGATAAAATTTGTTTCCAATTATGCAGCGGACTTCAAAACCAGTGCATATTTTAATAAAACAGACTCCTTCGTTTGAATTAATTTAGCATGTTTATACAAAATTTAATTAGCTAAATAAAAGGTAAAGCTAAATTACAAATTCATTTTCAATGTCTCAGAAGTTAATAAATTAATTTAAGCTGGTTTTACTTCATAGGCTTATGTTCAACTCCATGCCCAAGATTCCYCTTTCTYATAAATTTTCGTTATTTTCAACYTAAATCATTCTAGAATAGACATACAAAAAAAACTAACAAAAACGTGCCTATGGGKCAGGATTTCGTACAATTTAATTATTATATATCCTGTCTTTGGGCCAGTCACATAAACAGAATCAAGCGCCGAAAGTGAAATTCCTTACCGGAACTCGGTGGAGTTGTGGGCGTGGTCTGTTGACTTTGATCAGTCTTTTCTTTCTCCTCTTGCTCCCTTGTTTGGCCATCCATCTCGCTGTCGGACTGCGAAGCCTCACCTGGAATTAAAGAGACAGATCTATTAAGCGAAATTACTTTCAGTTGCCTGTTGTGTATCTTTCTTATCGACGGCTCCCTAAAAGTGATACACTTCAGGGAATTTGCCTTTTCATGGGAGAATTGAACAACTCTGTTGGGAGAAATTGATTCTGGGCAACTTTGCAATGAATAATTTCTAATCTAAAGTGATCCCTCATCATAATATATTATGGATGAAGTGTTTATTTCCAACTTCCCTTTTTGGGTAAAATCGCAAAAGTGCCAATTAGTCGAGCAGCTTTCAGTGTGCCGAAAAAACATATAAAAGCCCTTGATATTGATTTCGGCATCTTTAAACAGAACGTCTGGCAAAAACCCGCAAGATACCTTTCGGCCATATTTAGAAAATTTAAGTTGTTTTTAGAACCAAAACATCTCAAACACTCCAGTTTCCGCTTCTCAATCATTTTCTGAGCTATTGCTATTTGGTTGCAAGTGGCTTCACGTTAAAATATTCACTTGAGTTTTCCCATTAGGCCCCCGTCCGTGTTGCATAAAGTTACTATCGAATTAACTGCAACAAACGATACAAACGAGCATTTGTTCGGGAGTAAAGTCGGACCAGATTCAATGAAACAAACGAATCTCCAGCAAAGTTTGCACAAACTCGTCCAACTGCGAATGCAGACATTAATATTGAACGCAGAGTAATAATCTGGAAGCCCGTTCCAGCTCTCCAGACGTGCAACTCTGTTATAAACGAGTGATTTTCTTGTCTAGAGCAAAATCTCTGGATTTGTTGGACTTGATAACTTTCCAGCTATAGATCAGATGAATGATGTTTGAAGCAGTTGCTTTGACTCCTAACAAGGCGAAACTAGTCATTTCGTTAAATTTACAAATTTAGGCACATTTAAGCCAATTTTTCTTTCAAATATTGTCATTTGTGAATGTGTAAGGAACTTTGAAACTAGAAGGACTATCGGTGTCTACTATCGGAAACTATCCAGATTTTGTCTCCCTTCCAGAGCAGGTTTTCATTGTCACTTCATTATATAAGCACTTGGAAGAAATCTCCAAGAGCATAAAGCAGCAGAAAAGAGGACAAAAATAAAATAATAAACTCTTAAAACAAGAGACCACAAAGACGTATCGTTGTTTGAATGTTTCAATGTATCTTAGTTAAATTTTATATTTCAGATATATTTCATCTTCATTTTTGATCAAAATACAAAATTCTTCTGCTAGTTTAGTACGCTGTTTGAAACCATACGCTATGTATGTATAGGTTTTAATAGATGATTAAAGCGTTATGTTGAAAAAATTCTTTAAAACGCTACAGTAACAGCTTTATGTGATCATTCGTCTTATTTTTCGGTTTAGATTATTTAATTATTTTACCTTTTCTTACGCTATTATTATACATCTCCGGTTTACATGAGATTTTCCTATTTCAATTCCTGAATGTTTCGTTTTATTCGCAAGCACGTTGTTAGTGAATACACACAAAATTTTATTTTAACATTAGTTTTATGATCCAAGCCTAAGCTTGGATGTTTTAAACACATCCAACAAATGGATGTATATGATATTGAAGCAAATACACTGCACCGCTAATTTAACACAGCTTAAATATTTCCTAAATTTTAGCCCATTTGAATAATTCCTTGATCAAATCATAGCTCTAGTCTTGTACAAAATTCTAATTAGAACATGAACAAAAAAAATAAAAAGTAAAATTGTACATGTTGTTTAAATACCATGCTAAACCATATTTTCTTTGTCGAAATTTACAGTTTTCTTCGAGCAATTTGGGGAAGCCCAGAGCTAAAAAAGAATACGATGTAGCCTCGTGTCTTCTGAGTAAAGTGAATCTTCAAATGTCTGTTTATTTTGAACCATTCGACAGGTGTTCGATTTTTTACCGATCACATTTTCCTCGCGAAATTAACACCAACTTTTATTTTTATTTTCAAAAAAACTTTTTGGCTAAAAGGTTGTGCGGACAATATTTCACTCCAAGTTTATGCTTATGTTGTCACTTTCTGTGCTACTATTAAGTGGTAAAAGTTTCTGTTTACCTAAGGATAAGGCATTTTTATTTTTACGCCCAAACATATTGCTTTTGTTAAAACTTAATGGCACAAACACAGAGAGTGAGAAAATAAAAAAGCTAACAACTTGTGATAAAACGTTGTTCGTCCAGCCTTTTTGCCAGACATTTTCTTCGCAACTAAAAGTATCAGGAAGCTTCGCACAAAAAATGTCATAAAAATCAATATGTCTCGAATAACTCACAATAAACAGACAAAGATCCAAATGACTTAAAAGACATGAGGCTATAACATCGTATACCGAGGAAACCTGACAGTATTTAAACAACCTTTGAAATATGTTAATTTCATTTTGTTTGAGATATTTTAACTTGAATTTTGTCCAAGAATAGAGCTATAATTCGATTAACAAATTATTCAAATCAGATCACGAACTCAGAAAATATTGACAGTCAAAATTTATGGAATATTTAAGCTTCGTATTAAATTTGCGGAGCAGAGAGTAACAATTGATTTCCATTAAGATTATTTGGCTCTTCTTTCGGAAGTACATACTTTTTCAGCTTATTTATGTACATATTACTGGATTGCTTTCATCATGTTCAGTCTCCTTAAACAATTTAATTAATATGGAATAAAACCATTAACTTCGTTCAGTCTATTTCTGTATGTATTACTTAGTAACCTTCATCATATTCAGTGACTTTTAACATTCCAAATTTTATGGAATATATTTTTAAGATTTAATTACTAATTTTCACATTATCTTAAAACCCAGATAAAGCGTTTTTGTTGGTCATCAAACTTCCAATATGTATTTTGTCATTTTACCTGCCTTATAAATACATTTTTTTTTCCTTTTTTGTCGGTCTTTTATCCATTCTCTGCTGTATTTTTCCCCAATTTGATTTGGCTTGGTGTTACTTGAAAAGCATTAGTGTTACGTTCCACATCATAGTTTGTAAAAAAATAGTAAGTTTTGAATATTTTTGATATTGAGCTAATGAAAAGAATCACAACAATGTTTGCATCATAAGTTGCATGAAACATTGTTACGCTTGCTATAACTATAAATTTTCAACAAAACAACCGCTGTTTGAAAATTCCAGCACTAAATAAGCAGGAAAAAACTAAAATAGAAGGTTAATGGAATTTCAGTGATAAAAATAAATAGGTGTTATATATTTTGCAAGCACATAAAATCGACGAGCTCTATATTTGCTAATGGACACTAAACAAGATATGAATTGCCCTGACGAACGTTGGCAGCTCATTGGTTGATAATAAAATCTGAAATGGGTATTAAATGCCTCTTAAAGCCTGATTGAAAAGCACCTGGATGGCGCCAATATAAACAGTATGCGTTCACACGGCAGTCTGATATAAAGCTTTTTGTTAGGATCAATTTCAGTAATTCAGTGCTTTAATGAGTAATTCCAGTTAAATAGAAATCTATTTTAGAAGAAATCTAATAGTAAGGGCGACGAACCATTTTAATTCTCAAGTACAGGAATTTAGCAAAATTATGTATAATTCTATAATAATACAATAATTGCAAGCAAATCTTTTAAATTGTACATGATATTTTCATTCATAAACAGGCTACTCCTGGCTAATATTGCTACAAAAATTTACAGGTTAGAAAGATTAAACTTATCTTGCTGTTTCGATGCCTAAGCAGCTTTCAGATTTTATTGTCAATGACAGTTTTATCTATTTAATGAATCTGTTATGCATCAATTTCCAATTAAATAACTTGAAAAAAACTTAATATAAACCCAATAAAAATTTCAAATAAACTTGTTAAATTACATATCGATATGCACATTTTATCGGATAAATACAGCAAGTTGTTGTTGTTCTTGTTTTGCTTTGAAAGTTATCTAATAAATTCAAAAGTTTATAAGCTTTGGCAGTTTCCATTCTCAATAATCTGACTTTCTACAAACATTTCTGAAAAACTTTTTTTAAATGTTTGCCTCTAAAACGAGCGTTGATTTAGTATATGTAGAGTTATCCGCAACTTTTTCCTGGAAAATTAAATTGTTGAAAATCCTTATCAAACTTGAACTAAAAAGAAAAACTGCTGCTAAAAGCAACGAGCATAATTTTTGAGCACCTTATTCAATGAAAAAAAGTTTTTTGACGGAAATTATTTTCATAATATAGGAATGTTTCGAAAATAATAACATTTGAGAAGAAATATGTTTAAACTGCATTATTTAACAACTATAATAGCTTTTATAAATTCTGCTAAATAATGAACAGTTCACGTTTCAACATCGGCCTTGTGCTGGGTTGTCTTTAAGAGAGCGGAATAAATATAGAAACAAGAGTTTTCATGTCTACCTAATTAACGAAATACTATATTAAGTAGTTAACGAAGCAATTGAAGCTGTATTATTATGTATCGTTACTAAATGTTCCAAGGCTGGATTAAAACATTATGACAATAACAAGGTTCATTCTTTAACTTTAAAATGATGATGCTTCCAATTCACGATAGCCTGTTTTATAATATTTAAATTTGTAATGAGACGATCTAACAATCTTTGTTGCAATTTACATAGTGATTATTTATATGATTTTTATTTTTCGTCAAATTCCGGACGCATTTTTCATTTTGTTTAAATTGCAAATCTCTTCTTGTACATCTATATCTTTGTAGCAAATCTTAACTTAATCGTTCCATGAATATCAAATTTTAAGTTTTAATAGTTAAAAGATTACATTTTTGGTCCGCCCAAGAAGATCATATTTATCGGTAAAATTAATGAAATTTTTGCAGTTTGCTTTTTGTATGTATAATTTTATAACTTATTTTTCAATTCTATATCATGTATATATGGATATTCGTTTCTAATCACTTATTTAACTAATCTACCATACTATATGCTTTTCTTTACCGAAAACGAATTTTTAATTACAAATATACAGCTACAGTATTTAATAAAAGCGAATGTTCAAACGCGAAAACAACAGAGCATTATTCAGAAACTTCAAAATTATTATTGTGCAAACTGTTTGCGCTCTCAATTCCCAACCTTGTGATATATAACTCTTTCAAATATTGCACGAAAATATCCATGAGAGTTAAACAAAGTGTTCAAGGAAAAACAATTCGGCCTTTTTAGCACCCCAGCTGATGCCGGCATCTCGTTTTCATCGCCCCATATTTCAAAGGCTCATGTTTATTTCTCCGTAGAGCCTGTTTCTGACTTGCCCGAGTTTTTCCGTTTGTCTGGGGAATCGTATGGGTTTGTCTTAGTCCCGGAAAAAAATTGTCATAAATGTCCTACGAACATGAGAAACGCAAATTCCAACTTTAGATAAATGTAGCAAGTTTTTTCGTTTCTTCTTTAAACCTTAATCAACATTTTTCTTGCAGGATTTTCCTTAATGGATTTTATTTGTGATAATTAAAAACATTGCAGATCATTTTTAATGAGTTAAGTTAAAATTAGTAAACCGAAAATTTGGTATTTTGTTCATCGTTCATCAAAAAATGTTAGTAGAGACATAGCAAAGTTACTCTTTTTCCTAAATGCTCAAATTTACTTAAAGTACTGACAACCTTAAGGCATTGTTGCCGAAAAAATATTAAATAAATTTTATTAGAACACTCGCCTCCTTCGTCACTTTGTAAAAAGTTTTGAAATCCCTTTCCAGCTTCGAATTTTACTTTCTACTCAAAAACGTTCTATTTTGTCCAGTTTTGCTTTAAAATACTGACGATCTGGATGTATTTTACGCGAAAAATTGCAAGATATATTTATAGCTTTGTAGGAATTTTACAAACACTTTTTTCGGCGTCGATTTCGTCGGGACAAAAACGAAAATAAATGTATCCCGTTTTTTCTCGAAAACTTAGGTTTTCGCAAAAACCGATCACAAAACTAAAAGTTTTTAATCAAAGAACGCAAAAAATATTATTTTCGGATTTTCTGACAATAATGGAGTGTTTGCAGTCAAAAATGACAAAACTGATTTTGCTAGAAAATTCGCCTCATTCATCGATTTACAGAGAACAGCGAATTTGGCACAAAAACCAAATAATTTTATTCAGTTTTTTACCGAAAGCAATTAAGATTATCTTGAAAAAGGGCCAGAGAGCAAAAGTTTCCAAAAAATTATTTGGAAAATCCACCACCCTCATCGCTCCGAAAATTTTTCAAGTTTCAGGTCATTCTAAAACTAAATTGCTAAATTCTACAAGTTTCTTTTACGTAATTCTTGCTACGCAAGAAATGTTTTATTTTTAGTTTTACTTAAAATACTGACAATCTTCAGGTATTTTCTGTGAAAATTATAAAATTAATTTTATTGAAACACTCTGCTCCTGAACAGCTTTGCATATTTTTTCTGGAACCTTTTGCAGCTTCGAATTTTGGACAAAACCCTAATAATTGTTTCTAGATTTTTGCCGAAAAAGATTTCCCGGAACAGAACAAGTGAAAGTTTATAATCAATAATTCGGAAAACTTGTCACTTTTGTGGATGTGAATAATTCGGTTTATTTAAATTCCGGTTTTAGATAAATATTTCTAAACAAAACTCTCTCTAAACAGAACAAGGCGTTTTTCCGAACGTTTTACTCTAAAGTATTTTAGAGTAAAACTGAGAGTCTTTTATGCAAAAAAAGTATAGGATGGATTTTACAAGAAAAGTCGTCGTCTTTACAGTTTGGTCTTCTTTATCGTCTTTTTCGAATACCATTTAACCTTTGAATTTGGGACAAAATCGAAACAAAGTTATCTTGTTTTTTTCTCTACAAAATTTAGGTTTCCTCAAAAAATGACCAGAGAAAGCAAAAGCATATGATCAATATTTGGAAAACTCGTCAACCTCATCGCTCTAAACATTTTTTGTTTCTTCAAAATTTTCGGATTTTTTCCTTGTTCCTAGACCAAACAGTTTCTAGCAATCGTATGCGCAAAAGCTATATGTTGATGGCTTTTTTTGTTAAATGTTAAAATTCCGTCATCGGCCATTAACTATAACTCATTAACCAATTGGTTAAAACTCATGAACTAAGAGAGTGGCAACAACTCCAAAGCGCAACTCAACATGGTGTTACCCAGGCCAAGTTACTACGGAAAATTAATTGCGGATAGTGAACTAGACATGCATTTCTACGTAAAACAAGCGTGTATAAATAAATGCAGATTTAGCCAATTACATACCACATACATACATCTTTTTAATTTACCCAAATATTTTGATTACAATGTAGTTGTTTTCAGTTTGCTCAACTTCATAATGTTTTCATTTGGTTTGTTTAACTAAACTTTTTTGCGCGACATTTACGTTCGTACAATATATGTTGAACCAAACGAAATCAAAGCGGATAAAGCCATTTTGCTGGCTGGTTTGCTTTGTGAGTTTGTTTCAGGATTGAAAATATGAAATGTTACTCTTTGCGAACGTAAATATGTTACATATTTTCCATACTATATTGAGTTTATTCTTTGCTTTTGATGAAAACTCACAATAATAGAAAAAATGTGTTAGAAATGTTGTGGTGTGTTGCTGACCGTGATGATTTTTAGTAAAAGATGCCTGTTTAAGTGCCTGGTTTTATCGATTAATATACAACGTGAGTCAGTTTATAGTAGCAGGACTTCGGAACGGTCGTTAGAAAATCCAATACTAAAACAGCTTCGTTTTGAAAGGGATGACAGAAAATGCTTTTTTAAAACGAGCTTGAAACAGGTAGGCACAAAAAAGTTGTTATAATTAGAAAATAAAAAATAGTCCCATCTGGAGTCCTCTGTAAATATGACTAAAAATTGGACATAATTGAATAAGTTATTCCAATAAGTTCCAGAATATAGAAGTTTATTACAGTATCTTATTATTTGCATAATATATTTAAAAAATCCCCTCTGTATTTCGAAAACGAAGTCGTTTTCGATATATGTCCCCATGTCGCCATGTCAAAATTGTACTTTCTATCGACCGTTAAAATATTGCTACTACAAACTGGTTAGCTTTTAAACAATAATAACTTAGAAATTCAAGACCTTTTAAAGAGACTGGTGGCTTTTGGTTCACCAGTTAAAAAAAGTCACGGTCATTTTCATTTTCATTCATGTTACCCAAAACTGAAGCAATTTCATTTATTTTTAAATGTTTTTCCGGAATTTATAGGAAAAAAACTCGGCGTTTTGCGAATAATAAAGCGTCCTGATTTTTAATACCAAAAAGCTACGAATGAATGATCTATTTATACCGAAACATAAACAATTTTCCAAGTTCATGTAAAAGTAAATTTACTGGAAAAAATGTATACTGAAAATTATGCGCTTTGTATTCGCAAAAGTTTCAAACTGCTGTTTATATGCAATATCTGGCATTTTTTACTTAATATTATACTTGAAACTTAACAGTTTTCATTATATGAAATTTGATTAAACTGTTGGCTTCACCTAGGCAAGCGCCGGGAACCACTGAGCGAATTGAATAGAATAGTAATGAATGCTCAAAATGATAAATTTGGGTTTTAACAAAATGATAGCAACATATTTTGCTTTATTTTCCCGATTGCGTGTAATTGTTAATATATTTTTCTTTCCTGCGTTTCAGTCAAAATGTGAAATAAAAATGTTGATATCGTAACATATAAGAAACGTTATATGAAATAAACGATATGAACATTTTTATTTCACATTTTGCCTGAAAGCCAGGAAAGAAAAAATATAATTATAATATCAACATAATGATATTGTAGCAAAACTATCTATCGCCGAACATACAAGGCAAATGTATAATAAAACAAAAAAATAACTAATCATTGTATTGATTCTCAATTATGCAATTATATTGAAATAAGCACATCAAACAAGTTGCTTGTTTCCAAGCACTCGATTATTATCGATGATGATAACATGTTACATTTTGTGATCAAATTTACCATTTAAAATTTTTTTTGCCACATTTGATGTAGATCCTGCCTCTAAGCCTGCATGAATTTTCAATGTTAAGCGAAATGCTGCTACAAAGTAATTTATTCGAAATGATTCTATTAAAATTTCAAAAATAAGGATTATTTATTACATATTCTAAACTGTAGGCATATTACCTCCGGTTATAGTTGGCGTAATGGCAAAACTAGTTTCCGCCACGCCAAACTTCCATTAATCCAAGGCCCATCCATAAATTATAATTTTTCCCGCTAAAGAGAAGATAGCTTTGTAAAAGGGTAGCGAAGAAGCTCACGGATTAAATTTTCTAATTTTCCTTATCCGGTGAGGCATCTGGAAAGTTGAGCACAATACCAGGATCATACATTAACAATTGAATTAAAGCATGCAAAAATACATAAATGTGTAAAATGTTTTTCTCAGGATCTAACATAAACATTAATTTTCAGTTTATGCTTGTGTTTATACTTTATCGCTTCTAAAGGTAATATTGGAGCTTTGTTCAATCTGGAGCTTCTATATGAATACGTAAAACACTAGCACATCAAGCAGAAAAAAACATTTCATAAAAAGAAAACGAAAACAAAGCGATAATTTGCGGTTTCTATATATAGAAGGAAACCAAAGGAGCATAAAGGCATAATTTATTGGTGACCCTATGTAGGGTCGAAAAGGTCGGGAAATTCTTCGCACACTAAACATGTGCCGAACATACGAAACACCAATAAAGAAAAGACATTTGGAACTAGGTTTGACTTCAACATTCCTTTTCCCGTTCTTATCTGAAACGTTTTTTTTTAGTTGATAAGGAAAAAGCATAATAAAAAAATCAAATGATAAATGATATAGTCTTAACATGGCTCTAAACTTGACTTTAAAAAGTTTTGCTAATCCCTAACGTACTCTGATTTAAATTCATTAATTAACTCAAAAAATTACCTTCAAATACCGACTCACAGCTCGCATGAGGAATCACACAAACTTTGGGTCTGTATTCAATGAAAACTTCAGTTGTTAACATCGACATGGTTCGTGAGTTGTCCAGTATTTGTAAACTAACCCAAACTAACTCAAACTAATAAGCACTGAGCTGAGGCATCAAACGAGTCGACGAAAGTCAAAAGATTTAATAGTAACTCAGTTTAGACTCAAAAGAGGGATTATTTTTCTATGTGCATATATAAAACTTATAACGGAAAATCAGCACTACTTTCACTATATCTCGCCATCAGAAGTAACAACTTCAAAACAATAATTGCAATGTCACAACTAAAAGCACATTGTGTGGATTATTAAATCGTTCAATAGTAGGTATATCAAGGTTTAAGGACATTGTAGTGGAAACCGTATCATTTTTAAACACCAATCTATTCCATACTGAGGGGAGATAAGGTAAAATATAAATATTAACATACAAGGTAGATAGTCACTGATCAGGTTTAAACAATTCGCACAGGAGCGGCTTAAAACATATTTTTTAAAAACGGCATTTTCCGTTTATTTAGTGCTATTTCTCTGTATTGAACTGAATATTTGTTCTTCCAGTAATCTATTTTCGAATTACCAATTACGGTTCCCTTGACACCTTCTCGGTTCCCTTGAGATTCTATTATATTTACCTTCTCGGTTACCTTGATATTGTCAGAGACTTCGTTTTCTGAACAGAGATCACCATGTTTAATTTCATTGCAGCTCTGTCGAATCTATAAAATAGTTTCGCTGATTAGCCCCATCTTGAATAGCGTAGCAAATTATTTTAAATTATTTTTGCCCAGTTTATATCCTTTCCTCGAGGATTTCACTTCCATGGTGATCTTATCCATTAAAACATTAAAGAGTATTGGCCTGAGACTTTCCTCTTGCCTAATTCCTGTTGATACAGGTATATTGCTGAAAAGCTTCTTATTTGCTTGCTATTTCCAACGCTAATTTTTTATGATATCAATTGGATTGGGATTAAAATTCCTCTCCTTTAATAATTTCAGGACATCGCAAAATCTAACCCGATCAAAGGCTTGCGTTAGGCCGATAAAGCACATAAACGTAATTTTGTTATACTCAATGGCGTTTTGTTGAAACCCCTGTTCTCCTTCACTCGACATGTAAGAAAAGCGAATGTATATAAATACTGGCAGTTACCATAAGGAGGCATTAGTTATCAAATATCAGACAAAACAAAAGCACATTCAATTTTTTTACTGGATGCATGGGAAATCTACCAGTGAAAGTTAGTGAAAAGTTACTGTAAAAATCGAATGAAAAATCTTATTGAGCGACAGAGTGTAGAATTTTACAAAATTTTTGAATTTTTTACGGTTTTTGTTACCTTTAAAGTTAAAACATTTTGCAACACCAAACGTGATTTTACAAGCTACTTATTTACAAGTTTACACGTACATTTGAAGTTTACACGTGCAAAAGACATTACATATAAGCAAGCAAAATCAATCATCTACTTACTTCAAACAAAATGCAAAGTTGCTATAAAAATGGACTTAAAATGCTTTATTGAGCCACAGTGTGTAGAATTTGCCAAAAAGTTTATTTTTTCCTTGAAGGTTGCGACAATAAACGTGAAAATTTTACAAGCTATTGAACTGCTAGTTACACGTGATTTTTTAAACCGATAAATGTTTTAGCAAAAAATCTTGTGATAAAATGTGTCGATTGCATTCCTCTGATGTATGCAGGAATAAAATCTGTATACTCTTCACTATCATCAAGTTAACAACGAAACGAACAACATCTGGTGTTCCATAGGAAAATGATATATTCTAATGATTTTTATAAGCAAGTTCTAGGCTTATTTTTCCCCCAGTAAAATTTATTATTTTTTCCGCAAAATCAATAAAGTAAATTACGGTCTAAATGAAAATGATATCTCGAACATTTTTCAGTTCAATGGAATGAAATTACATTATTTACATAACTCATTTAACCTATGTAAATAATTTGAATTTAGCACAGTCAAATAGAATGAATGAACACTGATGAAAACAAATGATGAAAAACGTCGAGAAATTTAGATTTTGAAAATAATGCGGCATTAAATAATGGATCTAGACTTGTGCCTGATTATAAATAAACAATTTAGTGTGTTTTAGCAGAGCAATAAATTATACAAAATGTTAGAGAAATCTGTTCTTGCAGAAAACCAACATCCAGTTGCAGTTATTTATCTAAAAAGCTAACTATTTCAAACTCTATATTAAAATTAAAGGAGAAGCAAACATTTGTATGAACGTATTTATTCGAAATAAAATATACATTTATTTTCATTGATAGATCAACAAGGTGACCTCTAAATCAGTGAGGTAGAAAAACTGAAGTAACAAATTGCATATTATTGCGAACTATAATTCACCTTATGGAAAAATTGGGTGACTAGTTCCTATAAATAAACATAACATGTATTTTTGTATGAAATTTGATTTCTCGTTTTGAAAAGGCAGTTAGAAAAATTGTATTTTCAAATAATACAGTGTGAGAACTAAACAACTAAAAACGATCTTAATGGCTTTAAATGGAATCAATTCTACTGTAACGTAAATTATTATGGTCTTAGCAGAAATTATAAAACATCTTAATTTTATATTTTAATCGGTATAAGTGGTCTTATAATTCGGATAAAAAACGATTAGCCAATTAATTTAGATACTTTTGAGATCTCTTTTTTTCACTTAAGTAGGAATTTTTGGTATTCAATCGCCAAGTTTAAAGACGCCAAGTTTAAAGACGCCAATTCGATTACTTACAACTGATTTGCAGTATCGAATACAAAATACAATAAAACCAGGTAGACGTGAATTTTTCACTCGCAATAAAATGTATTTGGCCTTTCCAAAATGGATATTACAAGTTTTGGTTACTGAACTTGTTCAACACATTAAGATCATTAATTAAAGCAACAAGGGTTATCCGCAACAATAAGATTGCAAATATTCTGGCGGTCATAAAGTTTTCGGGATGGTTTTTAGAGTCCCATTCAAACTCTTGAGAGCCCGACGTTAGGCAGTTAGTAAATCCTCATTTGCATAGAATATAATCCCGAACGAAACCAAACTGAAACAATCTAATCTCAAAGTGTAATAATTACACGAGCTAAAGTTGTGTTCTGTATTAAATTGCCTGTGAAAAACTTGCTAGTGGCTATGAAGTGACGGTCATATTATTTCTCATCATAACACAACTAGACGATGAATATCTATGTAACGGTTGTGGATTTATAATTTTCAACTGAAGTAACTAAAACCAATCAATTTAATTAATTGTACTTTAGCACAAGGAAGCTGAAATTTCCGTGATTAATGATAGTAATCAGAACTAAAATATACAAAGCAGATTAATCATTGCTTAAATCCGGAGAGTGAGCGCTAAACTCATTATACATTTTTTATAGTTCAAAAGTATCTGGCCATACCAGGCAGCCTCTAAAACGGTAGCAAGAAATCCATTATTTTCTAGATATTTATTATGTAGCTAACACGGAGGATTTGGACGATTTCTTTAGGATATTAATGATAATACTAATAAATAAGTCTAAACATGCACAAGCTGAAAAATGGTTCAAATCCAAAAAAAATCACATTTGTCGGCAGGTGTTTATTTCTTGGTACACTAAGAAAATTATTAATATTACAAGATATAAGTTTGGTTTTTGTATTTTTTTATGATTTAGCTATGTTAAAACAGACACAACACCACGGTAAAACAGCCCTTAAAAGGGTTACTGCGAACGTTCACTCTTAAAGCTTAGTGAACAATCTGGGAATAAAATGAGATTCGGGAAATTATTTCGGTAAAAAATGCAAAGTTATGCATTGGATTATTGGGGTTTGAAAGTAATTAGCCGGAATCTCGAAAGTAAGGATTTTTATCCGATATATATAAAAAAAACTTAATCGCGAAAAACACACCATATTCTTGAATTTCAACTGTTACAAGGACACACTCAATTTTATGCATTATTTGAAAATTTTCTCATCTGGAAATAGGGTTATTTTCAATACAAAAAAATTCAGTAAAAGTATATGGAGAGCACATAATTCAAATAATTCAATTTTTCAAACCCTTATCGAATATATAACAGCACCCAAAAGTTATTTACATTTTGCTTTGCCAGTTTATTCCAATACGATTGAAAAAATGTCTCCTAAAAAACGTTTCCTGTGATTTTCTCGTGGCGGACCTAAAAAGAAAAATAAGATAACCCTTTTAAAATATGCATTGCCTTCCGGACCCTTCAGACTCTTTCCACAGATTTTAACCTCTGAAGTAAATCGAAAATGCGGAAATCCACTGAAACTCAATACAGCCGTCAGTCAATCTTTTCCGGCAGGAAAATTGAGGTGTGTTTGTCATTTTATAAATAGCCTTTGCCATTTTCGATCGATGGAACATTTGTTAAAAAATTCTTCAGGGCTGAAACAAATTGGTTTCTGTTTATTTGAACGACATCAATGTGATATTTCCCATTACCGGGTCTGGGATACAAATATCCGGACATTTATTTAGCGGAATTCTTCGTTGCAAAAAAATCCTAAAATATTTTAGAATTTGTGATGTTTTCTTGCAAATTTTCTAGAAAAATAAGCTATTAAGAAATACTCAAAGCACTCATTTAACATTTTAAAGTGTTCAACTTCAAATATAAGTCTCATAAAAATGCAGTATAAAAATCCATCCTATATTTTTTGTTTGATCAGGCTCCTCCAAATAAAATTCGTCCATAAAAGCAGTTCTTTATATATTTTCCAGGAATTTTTTTGACTAAACCTCAAAATATATTTATTTGACAAATTAATTAATTAAAATTATGAAAAAGAAATTGGTTTTGTTGAAACCAAACCGCAGTGATGTTCAATAAACGCGTGAAATTTCATATAAATCTGGTTACGGATTCGACCACATTTCCTCGGAAAATTCTCGCATAGCGAACATATAACAGACTAACATTTCCCAATAAAGCGGGCTTTTCAAATGGCAGCATTATTCTCTAATGAATTTTTATATTAAAAAATCAATCAGTCTTTTGCTCCGACAACGGACCGTAGTAAACGAAAAAACATCTTAGAGCGTCCTCTCCTACAATTTATCATTAAATCTTAATATACATCAGAATTCTAAGAAATAATAAAAAGTAAGAAGAAAAAAAATTACTGGCGAATTTCACAAGAAAACAGCAATCGCCTGAAATAAAACACGGTAAATTGTGTTGCGTAAAATTTCGGACACCCTGTATGGTTTCACTGATAGAGTATTTTGTTCATCGTTTGAGTTTTTAGTATCATCAAAGCTTTAACTCAATGATACATGATACGTTTTCTATAAAAATTCCATTAAGTTCATTGACAAGAGTTTACAAAAGGTAAGAATGAAAGCAATTCAGAGCAGTACGAAGGCAAAAAAATCGCCACAAATGCATCTAATACAAGTAAACAACACCTACAAGCAATACAACTGATTGCACTGATATCTATAAAAATAAATAATTGATTTTCGTTAAAAATTAAAATGCTGTATAGAATATTTGTAAAATGAAATCTCGATTTTCCATAAAATAAATTTGCAAATTTAAATTGAGGCAGCATATTGCCGGCACAACACCAAGCTTAATATTATATCGTAAATATTAAACAGCCCATAAATTTCATGCCACAACACGAGAAATGATAGCTTTCCCGGCAAAATTCCTAAATTAGAGTCCCAAAATGGAAACGGCGCTTCTCCAAGGAAATCCCACACAAAAGAAAGTTTTTCCAAGTGCCTTTAATCTCGCACGAATTTGAATCGGAGCTTTTTGCCATCATCGTCAGTTAGTCGGCCAGTTTGCTCTGGTTTATAATTGAAATCATTTTTAATAAATATTCAGTAGGGCTCAAGTTAATAAATTAGTTTTCATTCAACTCAAACAAATATTTTATTTGTTGAGTTTAGACTATACAATAGATTGGCCTATTGGCTTAATGCTGTTGTTTATAGCAGAATAATTATATCGTTTTTTCAATTATTTGAAACAATTGATTAATATAAGAACCAATTTAGCATATCAGCCAAAAAATTAAACAATATAATGATGACAAACCTTAGCTCTAAAGCCCCAACGTAAGTAATAATTATCATTTTGTCAAATTAATTTTATTAAAAAACTTAATCAACTGTTGACATAAATTTGAAATACTTTTAAAATACAGTTTTGGTATTCTAGTTGTGTGTTTCATCTAATTTATTTCTCCCATACAATTTATTTATTTATATGATTTCGCCAATTCTGGACCAGGAAAGGATAAAACTCAAAGGTTTCCAGCATTTCCTTTTTTTATTCTTCTACGTATTTGTTTTCAGCAGTTTACTGTTGAAATCCGCAATGCGCTTTAACAATTTCGTATGCTTTGACCAATTTAATTGCTACAAATAAATACAATTTAGTAGCGTAGATTTGAAGGAGCTAATTGGACGTTTTAATTATTCAGTTAAAAAGAATGACAATGTAGCAATGATATAGTGCTGAAAAATACTAATTTAATACTTTTTACTTGCATTGAAGATTGTTGATTTTTGGATGTAATTTCTTCATTTTTCTTGTGGAACAAGTGAAAATTCTGTAATTGAGTTCGGACCTAGGTTTCGCTCACTTACGTTAATTTGTTTAACATACCGTCTAATTTAGCGTCTGTAGACGTTTCTTTGATAATTTTTGTGCAAAAAAAATAAGTGCATAGAACCAAGCAATAAAAAACAGCAAGACACACTCTTGCTGTTTTTAATATTTGCTGTATATAATTTTGCGCAAAATATTATGACTTCAAATAAAATTTGAACTATTTTTGTCTTTGAATGTTTTATGACTTTTTTGCGAGTATTTTGGTAAATTAGTTATTATCTATTTATAACTATTGATGTTCCTTTTCTCTGCAAAGTGTTGACATGTTTTCGAGGCGGAGGATTCGAATCAATTTTGTAAGCAGATTTTGGGGTCGTTTATGAAATTGAGCAGGGTAGATAGAACGATCTTATAATCAATCATTCCTTATTACCATTAGAAATTATAAGTTTGTGCAACTTATTACGGCTGATGTTACTGGGCGTGACTTGTTTTCCGGTTTAATTTAGATTTTTTGGAATATGAAGTAGTTCCAGAACAAACATTTATGTTGAGCTTTAGATACAAATATTGCATAGCAGGGAATTTTGAAAAAAATTACATTTATTTTTAAGAACTCTGTTTTGCGATTTTCAAAAGTGATACTAAATCTTTTGCAAATCAACTACATATTTGAAATTCGTTTTTTCTTCATTAAGAGTTCATACCCTGAATCTGCCCGTCTTTAATAGATCACTACTATTAAACACTTTAAATAATGTTTTGTTTAATCGATAGTGCGATCCAGATTCAGTTCAGTGATATAAATAAAAATATGCAAATTTTCTGAAAAAATGCAAGCTTCCTACCGAATAAGGCAAACGCTTATAATTAAAGACATATCTCTTGATGCTAGATTTTTTATCTATGCGAGTAGTTCAGACAAAAATTGTAAAAAATAATTAATTTTCAAATTAATTTTGTGCAAGTAATCTAAACGTCGTTTGCTAATATTGTCACTCTACACACAAGCTTTTAATAATTTATATTTAACTTAGCAAAGCGAATAAAAACCAGCAATTTTGCCTGAAAATAGAGCAATTCCAGCAGGATTAATCCTGAAAATTGACAAATTGTAGTATCGCTTAGGGAATTTTGCTAATTTTTCAGTTTGAGCTTCATTTGCTAGCATTATGATGCTGTATGTACTTTTTTAATAATTTATACTGAGTTTACTAACACTCGTAAAAACTTGCAATTTAGCATCGAAATCAAAACAAGCTAAACTGAGCTAATTAAGACAGATTCAATATTAAAACCTTGTAATAGAATTTTTGGCAAAAAAATTAATAACGTTGAAATATGAGATTTTTCAATTTGTTGCTACAATAACAATTCAACACAGGAATAGGTTGTAGGACAGATTTAATTCATTTACACTAAAATTGTTATTTTTGCACGAAATTAAACCAATTTGTTTAAATGATTTATGAAGCTTAAAAGTTTAACTGTAAGTGGAGAAAGTTGTGCCGGCAGAACTTTTCTAAAGTTAGTAGTTAGAAACATTTCACCTAAACCCTGTTGACTTATAAATTATAAATTTATTGTCTTTAGACCTCATCCGTCAGCTTTTAAAGTAGATAACGACTTGGAAAAATGTATTAGATTATAAGAAACCAAATTCGCATTAGTAAACTGATTTTAGGTTTGTAATGCGGCATTTGAAAGCATTATTATGACCTATAATCATTGTAGTATTAATTCAAGTACATATTCAAGTAATATTGATTCAAGTACATAATAATAATAATTGGCTTCTCGCAACGTATACTACATATTTGGGGATTTTATATCTAATATATTTTAAATGTAATGCTTGTCATTTTTGCACCCAAGCAAGAGTTCATTCTTATTGATCGTTTTGTCGTAATATTTTTTCCTGTAAATGTTTAATTAAAAAATTATTTACTAAAAAATTGCCAACTTTAAGCGAAAAAGTTGGCTTAGCTGGGACGTGAAAAGCTTAAAATCGTATCCCTCAAATTGATGATTTATGGATACAGAGCTAATGATTGCATGTTCGCAGATCAGCTGAATTGTGACATGCTTTGACTGATTTATATCCGTTTATGCTTAAAAATTTACGTATTTTTCGCAAAAAAGTTGGAGGACTTTAAAATCAATGTTACTTTCGGCATTTTGCGTAGCCGCAAAGTTGAAGAGGTACATAAAAATTGACGATAAAAATTTAATAATACAATTTCTTTAAAAAAATGAAACAATTGAATAAATATTAATATGAATGAACCGCATTCAGACCCCTAATTAATGAAAAATCGCTGCGACAGCAATTCCATATTTTAAATTTCGCTTCCTTCGAAGACGATTCTGTACGCTGAAAGTTTATAAGGAAACCAAACTTTGCGGTTCCTTCCTAAATCCTATCCTTCCTATTCTAAATTTAATAGAGGTTTCATCATCAACATATACTATTTTCAAGTAACTCGTACAAAGAGAGAAATCGTTAAATTTAATTTGACGGTTTGAATTTTCGATTTTTTTTTCGATCAGGGTTTTCAATTAAGCATTTGACAACTTTGTTAATTATTGTTTAACTCGCTTGCGATATTTCTATTTTCTCTTTGTTAATTTTTAGTTGACTTTTATTCCCAGAGATATTTTTAAGAAAAAATTGTGAGAAGCTAAAAATTAAGGTAACTATTTTCTCGAACGTTTCATTTTTGAATTAACTCGAGGACTGGACCAGAAATCAGTGCAAAATTTGCCATTAAAAGAAAATCAGAAAAAAACTAGCAAAAATCTAATTTTACTGTTAGCTTCCTTCAGGGTTCCCTATATTCTTCCCTAGCTCACACTTAAGAAAAGCTTCTCTTTAATAGAATAAGAAGGTTCCTAAGAGTTTATTTACATCTTCTCGAACAATTTTTCAACTGCTTCGGTTAAATAACATACGTTAGACTCAACAGTCACAGTTTATGTTGAAGCAGAGACCATGAAATTTCAATTTATATTTTGTTGAAAATGGACCTTCTGAAACCAAATACCTTCGTCGTTTTTCTCTAAGGAAAGGACACGAAAACAAGAAACTAGGTCGCTTAAGCCATTTTTGTTTCCATATAAACATATTTCTTATTTAACGTGACACGTTCTTAAATGAGGGCGTTCAAACATTTCCTGAACAATTTTCTCGCAACTATTTTCGCCAATTTGTCGCAATTTCCCCAAGTCCACTCTCTTGATTAAATAAATTTCCTCTTGGTTATCTCATGATATTTTGGTCGGACCATAGAGCCGGCCAAACATCATCATTTTTTCTTGCATAAAATCACACAAATGAAGGCCCCTGATCTGTATGGCAAATTTACATATGATAAAACCGTATAATCAGATTAAGCGCCAGCCAGCGGACCCCTAAACAATTCAAGCAACTTCCGTTCGCCGGACATTAAGAATTAATGAAAATGGGTCCAACAGTCGGTAAACCAGACACGGCTGCGGCCGACGTCGCTTAGGAAAGCAAATTAATGATGGAAAATTTTTCGGGAAAATTCCTGCATTTATCGGAAGTGAAAGTCACCGAAAAGGGGTGGACTTTTCGCCATGCGATTGCAATGGGCTGGAAAGAGCTTGAATCAAATTTGTTCTTGATGGCTCTCATAATTTGGATCTGCTATCTTTCGTCCTTCTTCTTCTGCATTTTACGGGCTTTGAAACTTACTTATTTTACCAAGACCAAGAATAAAGTGAGGATGGGCCAAGTTTATAATTTGCCTCTAATGCCTCTAATAAGTTTCAGACTTTTGTTCAAATGTGGCTTTTCTCAAATGAATATCGACTTGCTTTCAAACGTTATTTTCTTCACAATAATACAGCTATGAAAAACACGCTTACAAGAGTGGACAACTTTTCAACCGGGTGTATTTTTGTCAATAAAATTTCAGCACAAAAATCGCTTTTCTTTTCGGAATCAAAATATTGCATGAGAACGCTCGCAAAATTTACTATTTGCGAATGCAAAATATCCATATAAATTAATAATCAATTGAGTGTTGGATCTCTAACTTTTTCAAAGTTTACATATTTTTAAATATTTCATTAAATTCCTAGCAGCTCTCGTTTGCATAGCCTGAAACCCTAAGGAACATACATTGAATTTGATATGGTTAAATGGATTACTTGAGCTTCATTAAAAAAATTACTTTGCACTGAAGCCATTGAAAAATATTGCGTATTCCCTTAATTAATGTTTCAATCAAATGTGCAAACAGGAGTATTTTTAATTTTCAGAAAGTCATTTAATTCTGCTATTAAACATTTAACGTTTTTACGTGATATATTTGTAAACCTCGTCACGACTTTTCCTGTTTTTGCGTTTTGGGCTGATTTTTCATATACAACTACAATGTAAAAATTTGCAAACTGCTCGTAATAATTGATTTAAATATTGGTTTAAAAAGCACAACTGTAAGATTTTGTTTGGAAATTTTCTATTGCTATCTACATGTATGCTACTTTCAATCTTTATAAATGCCACTTAGAACTTGATGTAGCAGTACAAATGCAGGCTGGTTTCAAAGCTCACCAACGTCTCATTTAGTTCAAGCTACGGGTCGAAACAGACACAATCTGCAGACAAAACTTCGTTCTGATATCCTGGATAATATCATTCAAATCGCTCTAAATTATAATTGTTATAAACTGTAATGTAAATGCTAGCACAACTGGAAAGTTTTGTTTAAAACTACATGTTTCGTTTTCGGCTATAACAAGCAGCCAATTGAAATTGGCTTAGCCTAAAGGCAGGATTTTTCTCTCGGAATTTAAAACATTTAACTCAAATTGCAAAAAATATTGGCATATTGCAAAAATATATAAAATTGACAAAAAGTATTCGAGAAATAAATGCGTTCTTTCTAATGCGAGCTGTGCTTCAAAACTTTTAAGCTTCTCATTTAGTACAAGTAGCCACTTGAAACCGTCGACCTCGAAGGAGGTGTTGTTTTCAGATTTTTGAGAATTTAATTTTTAAGCAAAAGTGTAAATACTTGTATAAAAAGCACGACTGCGAGGTTTTGTATAGTAATGTCTAAAGTCGATTCTAGAACACGTAGCAACTTTAATACACCAGCTATTAGATGGCTGTCTTTCCGTCTCCAAAACGTGAGAAAAACTTCTCAAAATATCACCAAAGTTTTATTTCGCCAGCGTCGGTAGTGATTGTATGAAAATGTATGCGTCTACACAAGTGTGAAAGATCCTCTAAAAATGTTCAACTTTCAATCGATATCAAGTAACTTACATAGAAATTACCGAACACCCTAAAATGTATTTCAAATTCCTCTAAAATGTTATGTTTAAAACATATAAATGCCACTCCAAAACGCAGAACTGCCGGTTTTCCTTCTGTCGAAATGCCCAACTTCTATTCTAGAGAATAGAGTCACTTAAATGAGTCAATCGATAGATATCTTACTTTCCATAACAAGCAGCAGTTTCATAAAATATAACCAAATTTCAATTTTCATCAGCGTCAGCAACAAACGGATTAAATTCGGTCTACATAAGTGCAAACTGTCCTATAAAAATTATAAACTTCCCATCTAGAGCAATAAGTTGCTCGAAAACCGCACAAATCCTATAGGAAAGAAATGAACGTATAAACATAAAATGAGCATTGCTTATAGTTAAGTATATTATTCAATTCGCACCGATGCTTGCAAAGTTTTGAAAAAATTTTAAATAATTTTTTTTCACAATTCGAAGCTTAGTAATTTGAAATCAAAATAGCGCATCGAGAGGATTGCGGTCTGAAAATGCAGCTATTAGGATTCCAATGTTTACAAATGGCTATTTTTTAAAACTATGTAAGTGATAAACTAAAATGATTGTTCCCTCACAAAGATTATTAACATTCTCAAACCTTTCATCTAATGGAATCTAACAATTTGTCGTTCAATACCTGCTTTCTAAAACCACAATACAACACTAAACACTTCATTTACGAGCCACTAATTTCTCATTAGCTAAAGCAGTGAATGCGACGCTAAAATTTAATCCCCAATTTAGCGCAAGTAACAAGTTGACATTTTCCCTACAACAAAAACTTGTCCACTTATTCCCCTTGGTTCTGAATTTCGTATTCGACTAGCAAGAACAACTCCTTGCAATATATTACTCAAAATGCCTACTTTTTCATGGTAAAAAGATCTAAATCTAATGCGGCTGGCACAAAATTAATTTGTATTCAAACTCTTTGCTTTCCACTTTGGGCCCCCTTAATTGGATTCCGCTCGTGGAAATGGGCATTGTGGTCTGGGGAAGAGCGCAATAAACAAACTACGAAAATCCCTTGCAGCTTTTTTTAATTAAAATAAAGCACAATGGCCCCCATCCGACATAAATGAAATGAGCATTTTAGATCGAACTAGAGATTGCACAGTGCACTTGTGCAAATTGAATTAAAAAAAAATGAATGTTATTGAAAGTCACATTGGAGTTTAGAGGAAAAATGGTTTTCAAATATACTAAAATTTAAAAAACAGGAAAAAAGTTCAGTATTTTTTTGACTTAAAAGCCTTTAAGCAAAAGGCATCTCAGAATTATTTATTCAAATATTAAAATTGTTGGCGCGGATAGAACATTTATGCTTATTAATATTTATTAAGAACTGCCAACTCTCTTCGGAATCTAGATTGGTCGGAACTTTATCTCATAAGGAATTGAACCATAGCTTATTTCGGCTCATACAATTAGTACAGGCGCAAGAGTTTAAGAGCGATATTCATGWCTTAATGAAAGGAAAACCTTTATCATCAAAGGGCAATCTAATTTCATTGAATCYGTTCTTGGATTCTAACAATATTTTACGCGTGAGTGGTAGATTGCGACACTCTATCTTTCCTCTGGRCAAGAGTCATCCTGCAATTTTACCTGCKCGGCATAAACTAACCGAATTAATTATTACTCATGAGCATAAAAGATTGCTCCATGCAGGACCCCAATATTTACTTTCCTGAATTAGGGAACGMTACTGGCCGTTGTCTGGTCGTAATATAACAAGGAAGGTGGTAMGATCTWGTACAAMCTGCTTTCGATTTAATGTCCCTACTGTTCAACATATTATGGGCAACCTCCCCAAGCAACGGTTGACACCAACTAGACCTTTTAAAACTACCGGTTTAAACTACATGGGTCCTGTGATACTAAAAGACCGCACTACCAAAACCTATAAACCAATAAAGGCATGGATATGTATATTTATATGCTTTGCTACAAGAAATGGTTAGTGATCTATCGACGAAATCCAAAAAAAGTGAAATTCAAAATTTTCTCTCTAAAAACAAAGACACCATAGACTCTTCTCTTTACAGCGATGGCATAAAATGGCACTTCATACCGCCAAGGGCACCTCATTTTGGTGGCTTATGGGAGGCTGGAGTTCGATGTGTAAAGTTTCATCTCAAACGAGTTATAGGATCTACGCCATTAACATTTGAAGAGTACTCAACCGTTTTATCACAAATTGAGGCGTGCCTCAATTCTCGACCACTCTCCCCTATGAGCTCTGATCCCTCTGACCTTAATCCCCTCACTCCTGCACACTTCCTGATCGGAGAGTCTCTAACCAGTCTGCCTGAAGAAGACTATAGCTACATCCCAGAAAATCGTCTATCAAAATTCCAAAGAACTGAAAAAATAATGCAACTGTTTTGGTCCCGATGGTCCCTAGAATATGTCCCTGAACTTCAACAGAGAAGCAAGTGGAAGAAAAACTCCTCAGTTCTATTGAAACCTGACGTAATGGTCCTCATCAAGGAAGATGAGCTTCCACCTCTCAAGTGGTTGCTAGGACGTGTGATATCTGTCCAACCTGGGTCAGACGGTATTGTGTGTAACAATGGAAAGGTGAAGTTGTCAATCTAATAATAAATAAATATAAATTAATAAATCAGCAATCATCCAATCAATAATCTATAAGAAACGAAATAAAAAGGCAAGCAGCAATCCTCAGCGCACTAAAGCACAAAGGTGTGCAAAACAAAAATAGTGTACTTTTTCATCTCGAAATTTTCCTGAATACCTCGAAAGTCCTGATAAACTCGCTCGTCATAGAAAGTTATTCAAAAAAATTTCATGACATTTTTTCAAAGTTGCCTGAATATTGAAACTTTTCCCGTGGTGGTGTGGTTTTCCCGTGAATACTTCTTATTATTTTTATTTCAACCGTTCGCATCATTTGTAATGTCCTGAATGTGTCTGGTCTTGTTTCAGCTACATACGTTATGGCGGGTCTGATTGTCCATTTATATACTTTTATTTAGTGTTTATGTTGAGGTATTGGTTTTTCCACACAATGTCTCTTACGCATCATGAAATTCGAGACGATTTCCATAACTTAATATTTCAACTCGCAAATATTTGAGGGATTCCCTTGATTTACAATTTTCGCGTAAATCTCCAGTTTGCTCTATTCTATCTCCAGAGATTTTTCTGTTATTTGTTTCACAATGAAAATGGCATCTAGAACCTTTTTATCGAAAACCATGTTTTTCTTTTCGAATTTATATATCTTTGCTTATTTCTTCTAACATTGTCCTAGTTAGGACTTTGAGCATGAGCATGCTGTTGAGCAAAGTTATTCCACTATGATCATCCGGGATTGTTTTCTGGCCATTTTTCAATATAGATATGACTATGCTGCTTTCTCTGGACCTGGACCTCATATGTAAAGTTTGGTCAAGATTTTTTTTCAAGTTTGGTATGTGGGTAATGTAGGTTTAGTGTATGATATTTTTGTATGTTCATATCCTCTTTCGATTCGTGTGTGAAACTAAGGGCTTTAAAAAAATCACATATTCTAGTGCGGTTATGTTAACTTAGGTTTAACGAGCTCAAAGCCCATCAGCAACGAAATACAGTAGTTTCCTATGATAAATCCAACCATGTTTCTGACACGTGCTACTTTGGCTCGCTAGTTACCATTGATCAGAGTTGGCTAAATAGCCCACGGCACTAAATTTCAAAGGATTTTAAGCCGATCCAGCACGCAAAAGTACATATTCCAAACAGTGGTGGCTGAAACATCAGCCTGCCAATCAAAACGTTAATAAGGCATCCCTAAACTTCGATCAAAAGCTCGATGAGAATAGCGAAACGGATATGTTTATCGGTAAACATATCAATCAGGCGCAACGATGGGGTGTGGGTCTGTCATGGTGAAAATGGAAAATTGGGATACAAAAAGCACATTTCGTATACAACCCGACTTTATGGATAGACCGGGAATAAATTATGGCTTCTTTATTTGTTGGCGTGAACCAGCTTGAATTGTTCATTTCCGCCTGGTTGATGTTTTCATTATCGGAAATGTTAGCGGAAAATAATTGAAAACTGTCCTTGTTCCATTTTCCCATCCTTTGCCTACAATCATTTAGGAATATTTACTTTCAACTGCAAATAGTTTTCCACATATTGCGGGTTTCGTTACGTATGCAGTTCAAATGTATCTTCAGTCTAGACGGCGAAATAAACACGATTTTTTCGACGCAAACAAGTCAATAAATTTTCGCGAAAACATATAAAAGTTTTAACGATTTCGGGATAAATAATGAGATAGGGATCTGCTCTTGAACTGAAAGAAGTAGAAACAGGAGGAAAACTATGTCACGACTTCATTTGCTATATCCTGCCCATAATGTACGAACATGCTTAAACCTGCTAAATTATCGCGTATTGACGACGTTTGTTAGTCATATGCGTCAATATTTATTTATATTCTTCATATTTTCTACTGAATTAACAGGCTGCTTAATTAATTGTCTAACCGCAAAAAGGGTGTTTTCTTTAGTTGCCCTTCACTTAGTACAGACCTTCACTTAGTACAGAAATCAAATTACAAAAAACATTAAAAGAGTATATTTCTAGAACTACAACTCTTGATCAAACTATCAACATTAAAGAGTTTGTTTCGTTAATTTTTTCTGATATGGTTTTCAAAACATAAAATGTATGAGAGTGAAACTAAAGTTGTCGACTAAAGTGAAAGTCACCACAAAGTATTAAGGAGCAAAGATTAAGGCAGTGCTTAGTTTGATAAAAACATGTTTCCAGCAGACTTTCTTTGATCTCAAACTTCTTACAAAACTCATCAAGTAATACTTTGAAGAAGGGGTAGGTACTTATATATCGTTTTATCCTCTATTCAATAGAAAACTTTGCTGCTGAAATCAAGTTGCGGCTTATCATTCAAACAATCTTCTAAAGAAAGAAACCGCTGTTGTGAAATGATAGAATACAGAAAAGCTGAGCGTTTAATGATCAGGTTCTTGTCATTATAGTTTCATCAGTAAAATGATCGTTAACTGCTTTTCAGTTTCACTTCTTACCTTGGACTAAAAACGTAAAAAATATATAATTTGCAGGTACGATCAAATATGTTGTTCCGAAATTTTCTGCTCCATTATCTGCGAACATTTCAGTTTTTTGTAAGCATTCTTTAGTCCGTATTTTTACGCTAAATTTAAATCATCCTATATAAAGGTCGAATAACATGCGATTTACAGAACTCCCATAGTAATAAAAATTTATGAAAAATCAATTAGAATGTCAGTTGCAAGAAATTGTAACTGAAGATGCAAGCAAACTCTAAGAATACAAACACTTACGAAAACGGATTTACTGACTGAAGCACAGATTACAAAAAAATCATTTTGGTTAAATGGTTGTCCTCGTTATTCCGTTTGTTTCGTAATCGAGTCTTTGTGCTTTCGTTTGCTTCTTTACCGTTTTTTCAACCATTTTTAACTGCAATTTCTTGATACCGACATTGGAAAAATTCCAATAACAACGAAAATAATCCACACAAAGCCTTGAGTTTTATTTTTGGAAATATGATTAAATGAAAGAGAAACTCGTCAAGTCTATCAACAGCGGAACAGCAGTGACGAGGGACAATTTCGCAGAAGCCCTTGGTTTAGATTCGAGTGACTGAGGGGGGGTGAGTCTGAGGGGCCGAGAAAATAAAGGAATTAATGAATTAATTGAATAATCCTTTTTGCGGATCTTAAAAGCAGAAGTTAAAGTCCTAATAAGTCAAGCAGGAGGAAGTTAATGGAGCCCATCTGCCAAGGACTTTTGTCTCACCGATATTTTAATGGCAAAATCTTCACGATTTTCCGTAAATTTTTTCAAATTTATAGATGCTGGAATTTCCTACTCGGGTTCTACATGCAAAAATCACTTTGAATTTATCTGAAGCATAAAATGTTGGAACGAGGGTGGTTGTCAGAAACGTTTGGGGTCAGGTTGAGCATATTTCAAGTGGAATACGATACAACCGTCGTACTGCCTGAACCAGAAAGCGAAGAAACTCAACATACTTATTAATGAAATATACGCTTAGAGGTAAAGCTGCCATGTGAAGAGCAATTAATCCAAGCAGTAATACTACAATTATTTCTATGTAAAGTTTGTAATATTACATGGAAAAGGAAATTCAAATATATCGTATATCTCCCAGTTACTCAGAGGGAAATAGAACCGAGCCGAGAAGGGTTGTACATTTTCAGTTGCGAGAATTTTCAGAAAATAAAAATATTGAAAAAATATGTTATAAGATGACAACATAAGATTTAAATAATGTTAACATTACTTTAACAATTTCTTATTTCAAATCTAAAGTGTTACGTTTTTAACTTAATTTTAAATGTTATTTTCTAAATCTGTGAAGCTTTATTAAGGCGATAAATAAGGACAGGGTCATAATAAGACGCAGGTAAAAGGACCAATCTGATGTGGGAAACGAAGTTGAAATTTCAGGCAAAAACAAATAATGCCACAAACGAAGAAACAAAGACAATCAATAGAAGAAAGTTATCAGGAATCGATAAAGTTCGAAAGAAGAAATCATACACATGTTTAAAGGACTGAAAGCTGGAGACGATTTCGATAGCTCACAGCTGAAATTTTCCAAACTATTTTTTTTCATTTTTATAATCCGTTTTCCAGTACTTCCAGTTGTTCCAGTAAAAGTACCTTTTAAGTTATTAAGAAAGAATTTTATCATTGCTTCTCCCCGTTAGCTTACCAAACTGCTACGGAGCAGCCTGAATTCTTAAAAAATCTCAAAAAAGTCGTAACTTTTCAGTCACTTTGGTATGGTACATTAAAATTTATTAAGAGAAAGAGACTTTTCAAAAAGCAAATTCGACTAAGTCCCTTAAGAAATAATATATAAAGTAAGCATAAATTTGTAAAAGTAATTAAGGACATACTAAATATTAATCATCCCATCTGATCCTCTTACATCAACACTGTTCCAAATCCAAGTTTCATTTCACTTCACTTCAATTGGAACATTTGAGGCAGAAATGTAGAACTAAGAATTATAATTATAATCTGTAATGTAGGTGTTAATAATATGAACTGTAAGTATTATTTATTAACTGTAATAATACTGTAATTCATAATTCTGTAAGTATTATTTAGTTAAGTATATGTATTTGCAAGAATAGCACATTTGGTTATAATCACCAACACTTCTTCACTATTTGCATTAAAAATATGACTGAAATGTTCATCACAAAAGCCTAATAAAGAAACAATTGTAAAGATAGTAAAAGTTTTTCTCAGTCAACGAATTTTTCTTGCCGAAAATTAATACAAAGTGTAACGAATTTGAATATGTTTATCTAAACAATTTATTTAGACAATTTACTTTTCGATTATTATTACTTAAAATGTATGGCCACTAAACCCAAATAGAATAAAAACCATCTAAGAACTTGGCAAATAAAAACGAACCGTTTTTACAAAAGAAACCGAATATTTCAAACTAAGAGAGTTTGTGATGAACGAAAACATCGAAACACTTTAGACCGGCAAATAAGCAATGGATTTGAACCCATTTCAGCGCATTTTAGCTAACTTTTTTATAACCGGTTGTTGTGTTTTTGTAATTTTATATCCTGCTGTCTTTTCCAGGCTATGTTAAAATTGATTGGAATCATTGAACTGAAGTTCACTGATTTCGACCAATTTTTTTGAAAACATCATATAAAAAAGTGGAGACGTTAATTTGTTAAATAGCTTCACAGCTGAATTACTTTTTACAATGCGTTTAACATTTCCTCGAGATAAAATACGATAAACATAAAAATAAAGCTATATAAGAGCTACTGCCAAGTGCAGGCTTTTCTTACTAGCTAGCAACAGGTGGGCAATTTGTACATACTCTATAAAGCTAGAGTATGAGACGGAAATCCAATAAGCATTCTCAAGATTTTATTCAAAAATATGAGTTATTTTACACGCTTGTTTCCCAACATTCGTGTACAATACATTCACACAGGAATGTGTAGTTGCCGATTTTAAATAGTGTTCACTCATTAAACAGCAAATTCAAGAAGAAATACCATGTGTAACTAAAAACCTAAATTATTACTAAACTATGTGGAACAGCTTGAGAAGAAATGCTTGAGAAAAATTCTGTAAAGGTACTTAAGCACCAATGATTTCGCATCTAAATCTTGTTCGGGTTTAAACTCCTCACATAGTAATTTGCATTGAAAGCTAATAACCCTTATATAACTTCCGTGCATATCCGGCAGATTTGCAACTAAGCTTATTGCTTCTGTATTGGAATTTGATTTCATTGTATCGAGAGTGCAAAACGACCTACAAGAGCACCACTTTTGCGTTTGCACAGTATAATCACGCTATTCTGATACTGCAGCAGTATTATATTAAGCACAATATATCCGAAACGCTCAATAAAAATACACGTTCCGCCTTAAAATAGCAAATTGTTTAACAACATTTTATCCACAATCAGCTCTAAGGTAATTCGTTTACTTAAATATTTCACGGTATGGTCAAAGTTTTTAAGCCATTACTCGAAATACCCATAAAAAGCAAACAATTAACTCGCTCATCCGTTGAGGAATTTAATTTCTCATCAAAAGATACAATTTAAGGTTTAATAAAGTCGACCAATTTGTTCTATAATTAAACTTTAAATATTTAGCAGGCAAGTTGGGACGTTGGAGACGCGAAACACTTTTAAATTTCTTAAGTTGCCTTGAGTAATTAATTAAAATTTGAAAATCCCAGCCACCCAAACCAGACGTTTAGTGGTTATTTAAGACCAAGATAGAAAACAATGTGAAAGACAGATACTTCGGAAAGTCGATTTATTATCTGCAAATAAACTGAACGCCATAAAGACGGGCGACTCTAGACAGACAGAAATGTTAAGTCTTATCATTAACTACTTATATACAGTTTGTGGCTTCGCTAGCTGAATCGTCAACATAATGTTGGGATGCGTTGGTATTTTCTTGTCTAATATGACTAGATAAAAACAGTAAACGTTTGTGCCTTGAAATCGAAGATTTATAAAGCCTTGATGACGCATTACCTATATTATACTGCAATGGGAATTTTGGTTGAATTAGTGTGAAAACAAGAAAACCAATAGACTGACTACTGCTTAAGTCCGAGGAAAACCAGAAGATTAATCAACTATTCTGCTTCTAACTTTTCCAAGATGCAAATAAAGCTGGAATGCATTTTACTTGATATGTTTGTACTTGTATGATGATTGTGATCGAATTTCTCACTTCCATTAACTTCGTCAGCTTTGCTGGGCTCTAATTTCATGAACCGATTGATCAACATCTTGCAAACATTCTCTGCGCTAGTCAAAATAAAGTAAACGCCATTGCAAAAGTGCGCAAGCCGTTGAAAGGATAAAAATACTAATTAAATAATGTCTGCTTGAGACAGACTATTTAATAGCCAAAATAATAGACATTTTTTTTGGCAGGTCTTACAATTCATAGAATAAAGGTTATGAATCTTATATTAACTTTTCAGACAATTGAAAAATAAATCGCCCAACTTCTATTCTTCAGACTTTCGGTATTGGAAAAATCAGAATCAGCAAAAGTTTTTACCCTCATTTAATCGCGTCTTACTTCAAGAAATCTCTCAATTCACCAAAGAAATAAAAAACTTTAAATTAAGCCTCAAATATTTTCTGATTCAATGACTTACCCCTTAATGTAGTTACTGAATTGTTTGCTGTTATACACTTGGACGTACCTGGAAAGAAACAAACTCGAATTAAGTGGTCGTCAAGGTAAATTTCTCACTGTTTTTAAGTTATCGGAATGGACTCAAAAAAATATATATACTGCAGATTTATAATCTTTTAAGCACATTTGAATTTATGTTAAATTAAAATTAAATTTATGTGAATAAGTAATTATCCTTGATATAATGAGTTGGAACTCCAATGAGCTCAAACAGCATTTAGCACTTACTAAAAAGTAGACCGATAATAAGTTTTAAATTATTTACAGGAAATTCTAAATATAATTCAGACAGACTCTAATTAATTTTTAGCGTTGCCTTTAAAGATGGCAATATAAAGAAAGGTATTTTGCCCTCAGCTTTGTCTGTTAGCTTTTGGGATCCTTTCGAATAGCTTTTTAGATATTTTATATTGATTTCCTATAACTGCGCCAGTATTTTATTTGTACCTATTGAAAATATGCCTTATAAAATACTTTTATTTCTTATGACTAAATGTTGTCATTAGTCAAGTGTTAACGATGTTCGATAATTATGCCACTTGTAAATAATTTTAATATTTCCCATTTTTTAAAACTACGTAGTTTTGCATATTTCCAAAAGGACGCAAAAAATATAAAGTTTAAACGTTGATGTTACAGACTTCAAACTTGCTATAAATTATGTTCTTGTTAACGTTATTAATGTTTTTATTTCATTATGATAGTTTAGTTTATGCTTAATTTTTGTCCACCAAGTTTGTAAGACTTATTGATTTTTCCAACAGCAGATTTCTATTTCTCTCTCTCCAAATGTAAGGAATTGTGAAATATATAAATAAAACACATATACAATACTTATATATCTTTGTTTTCCTAGTGTTCGCTCAGCCTTCTAAGGAGAGGCAATTTTATTCAAATTTTCAAAAAAATCTGAGAAAGTGTTTTCACAGGAAGCTTATAGCTAAAGATTGGCCAATCAAAAGAAAAATTTAATTCTTTTTTGTAACTTTTTGTGCTGAAAGAAAACGCAGAACTGTTTTTCTTGTATAGTCAAATATTTCTCAAAACATTAATTCGAAATTTTAAACAGCTCTTCGACTTGAAAAAAAGAAAAGAAAGTTTAAAACTAAAGTATTCGATATTTTTGTACGAGACAACTTTTAGGTATTTTTTCTAGCTTTCAGTTCTGTGAACAAACAAATCTAACTGATGTTCCGAAACGAAAAAATTTATAAAATTGGTTTAGTACTGCTAAAAATCAGGAAAAACCAACGAAATTGTTTATCATCTTACACTGACGTTGTTTCCGAGGACAAAACCAGTTTTGAAAGCTTAGGCAATAGAACTGATTTTTGAAAAATTATTAAACGCTTTCAAAATTAAAATGAAAGATTGTTTAATTTAACGCATAAAAATTCCCCGGAATAGGGAGAATAGGGAATAGTACATGTGTTTACAAGTCGGTCTCAAATCAATTAAAATTTTTACATTTTTTAGCAGCCTTTTACTTAACAAATCGACCACATATTCTGCTGCTGATCTCTTAGATCTATATGTGAATATACATGTAAAATGTACGGATCCGAATGAAATTCTGGAATTTCTTGTGGCAAAAGCTTTTTCAGAGCATCAAACGATCAATTCTAGGGTACGTGCCACTCGGAAAATTTACTTTCGGCTAAAAGGCAAAGGGAAAAACACGAGAGATGATTTTAAGATCTTGGGAAAACTCAATTTCAGGTTACTGCTTCAAGGAGGTAAAATTCAGAGGTCTGATGATAACCGCTTGCTTTACCACATTGCGTCATTACTATCTATATTCGTAGGTGGTGTGTTTATTTTGTTTTTGTTCAAAACTTGTTTTATTGAGATGAACATTTGCTGTATTTTTCAGCACGGATCAAGCAGCTTGTTCTAATATAAATTCCCCAATTCTGCTTAAATATATTTGTAACAGAACAAGTACTGAGACTTGCCTTCGAGAAATGAGGGACAGAGAATATGCAAGTAGAGATATGATCGTTGTAGGAGACCATTAATGCTCTAAAATGATGTGTAAAAGAACTGTGCAGAAGAAGCAAAGGCCCTGGCCAGGAAATTGAGCAAAGTTCACATGGACGACTAGATCAAACAGGAGTAGCTAGAAAAAGCTCGGTGCTTTTGAAATTTTTTCTTGAATTTTCTGAAAGCGACAGGAAGATTTTTAACTTCTAAAGTTACGAAGCTTTATAAGATTGATTCATTCTACAAATAATTTAAGAAAATAAAAAATATTTGTTTTCTTGTAATGCCACAATAATGCAACTTCAATTTTTTACTAATGTTACCGTAAATTGTGAAGATGGCAGCTATGAAAATTGTCTTTTGTACTTAAACAAAACTAAATTAATTCGAAATTTTCATTGTCAGATTCATTGATCAAAGTGGAATCAAAGGCGTTGTTTCTAAATTTGTCACTTTCAAGCAAATAGCATAATCCATTCATTTTTCTTCCTGAAAAACCCACTCGCATTTTGAATATTTCATAAAAAAAATTCCTGGGTTAAAAATATTTTGCGCTAATACCGAAAATATAATCCCCACTAATGTTTTTAATCTGGCTTATCCGAACGGGTTCAAGATATTTACTTTTCATTTATAGCTATAAACAAAAGCTGTCCAAAGGAAAGCGAAAACAATCGCAGAATTATTATTACACACAGACTCCCATCGCCTTACTTATTCGAGCAAATGGAAAAAAATAAAATAAATATAGGAAAAGGTGCTGAAAGGAAGCAATTAGTCGTTTAACATTACTTTATCATTCGTTTCACTTTTTAGTCTAAATTCCCATGAAACCTACGCTGGGAAATGCAGCTATCCATGAAACATTTGAGCATATTCACATAAATTTTACGGACTACTGGACATACCGGCTCCTATTCATATTTGCAGACAAGTTAATTCGTTTTGAAATATTATTAGCAGCTGATTTAGTTGGCTTTTGTTATATTTTGAATTTTAGCTGCGCTTAGGTGAAAAATAACAGATCTGAAATTCATTCTCTTTGTCATGCCAAAACGTGTAGCTTTTGATAATTTCCTGGTATTTTGAATATTGTAATTTAATTGCTATATTAAATACTTGATAAACGGATTTTTTTCTTTCCGCAAAGAGGCATAAACCCAAATAAAAACAGCACACGTTTTTTTTTAATCGTATTAACGTATTAATAATAATAATAATAATGTGTCCCACAGGCATTGAAAGAACGATTTCCCAACTTCGGCTTCTTTTCAGAGAGCTTTCTCTCATTTTTGTTACAGAAACTGAGTTACAAATGTTTTATACAGAATGGGATAGACTTAAAGGCTCCAACTTGATTCAAAATGTGAGTTCCAAATCTGCTTATAATTTAAGTACTATTTATAAAAATCTGAATTGTGCATTTAATTCAATAAATATGCAGAGAATTGAATAACTATATGTATTATTTTTGCTATTATTATTTATTTTTATTTTGACTAATTTATTGCTGATTTGCAGATTTACCTACGCTTTAAAAAACAGGAAAAAGGGATGGTATAAATCCGTATTTAAGCAGTAAATTTGGATTAAATTTATCTACATTTGAGGCAATTTTAATCTTAAACGCAAATAACTTCTAGGCGGACGTAAAATATCTGTTATATGATGTATCCATCTATGCCATTTTCGTAATTCGTTTTGGTCATGAAGTTTTAATTACTTGTATTTCTTGCATTTTTTTTTAGTACATTTATGTATCTTTTTGTTATTTTTACGTATGCTGTTTTGGTAGTGTTCCTATCGAAATTCATTTTTAAAGCCAATATTTTACATTATATTTGAGAGTGTAAAAACAAAATAAAAAATTGCTCTGCTCCTTAGTCCTTGGTATATTAAATGTACTATTGTGTATAGAACTTTTGCAAATAAGAATATAATAGAATAAGAAGAAATACGAAAATTATATAAATAGTTAAACCTGTTTAAATAAGAGATGCAGGAAAAAGCATAGCAGCTAAACGAAATTCCATGTCGTGCATATCTGAAATCATTTGCTCGGACTTCCACAGTTCTGACTTAAATATTTCACATTTCCATTGTTACATATCTGCAGCCGTTCTCAAGTGTAAACTCACTGAATTTTCCGTTTAAACCTGAATTATCTGGACAGTTTCAATCGACTCAGTTCAATTTAGCACTTTCACACACCAGCACATTCTACCAATGGATTTTATGACACTGATGTGATAAGACAAATAATAAAACAAAGTATTTGTATTTATAATACAGCAACTCTTGTTAAAATAATCCAGCAACTTTTGCAAAACCAATTTTCTCCTGCTGCTGTATATTGTTACTCTAAAAGCAAAAAAAAACTGTTTAAAAGCTAAATTGAATCCACTCGTGGTACTTTGAGGAAAAAAATTGCCGAGATACGGTGAGTGGGTTTTCTCTGGAAACAATAGGTAGGAAAGTGGAAACTGCCACCGCAAAGGTCGGTCCAAATACTTGATACGAAAAGGGGTGGAACAGGAAAAGGCAATTACGGGAAAACTTCAGTTATGTGTTTTTATTCGATACTTGACGAGTTTACTCTGAAAAACTCAACAAGCAAGTTTCATCGAGTTATTATTTCTATGAACTAGCACAGTTTATGGGCAAACAATTTTTAGCAAAGCCCAAATACACTAATATTCGCGGGGAAACTCTAAATTAGAAACATAGACAGGGTTTATGTTTTTTCCAGTCATTACCTGCTGATTTCAACCGTGAGAGTTGAGCGAAAAACCGTACCTGGGATAAAAACAAATTGAATTGAACAAGTGAGAGCCGAAACCATTAAGGGGACGAATCTGAACAGACAAAATGGAAAATCCATACAGATCTGCAAGAATGAATGAAGACTAAAAAATAATAGTCACATAAAATGCGAAAAATATACGAGACGATAATCCTCCACAGACAATTGAAGCCATAGATCTGTTTAACTAACAGTAGAATATTTGTGACTCCGCTGCGAAGACAAACAGGAAAAAACCACAAGAAATTAAACTAATAAGAATGACAGCAACTTTTCAAAAGTTTCTGTACGTTACCCATAAAACTTCTCAGAAAAGTGGGGTATATAGAAGATGAAATTTCCATCTAAAACTCGTGCTATTCCGCATAATGTGTATTCGGATTGACACATCACTCTGTGTGAATAGACTTAAAAATAAACTGAATTCAACTTCATTTCCTGAGTCTTAGACAGTTGGGATATCAAGCAACGTGATGGTGCTTTTAAAGTACAAAAAATTAAACAAATAATTATTATAAAACGCCAAACAACTTAAATTCACCTTTTGCCAAAGCCATGCTGCCAACAGAATACAGGAAATCGATCTGCAAAATGCACTTTTGCCTAAAACGTTCTATTAAAAATTTACATCCTTAACAGGCTTCCAAAACGAGCTGAGAAACTATTCTTAAACATCGTTTAGTATTTTAAAAAAGCCGCATGCATTTCCAAGGTACTAAATTATTCTTAATTACATTTGGCAATGGAAAACCATCGTACAAAACCGTTTCCATTCGGTGGAATGAAAAATACCGCCTTCGAGAATAATGGATTTCCAAGACCAGACGGGATAGAATTAAAATGGAAAAAGATGGGTGAAAAACGAATTTTTCGTGTCTAAGAGCCAGGCCAGTTGTTGGCGTTATTGGATTGTCAAATTGGTTTGAACATCTCCGAATGAAAGTTCTTTAAAAGGCAAAAAATTGTTTTTTTATTAAATCGCAGTTGCGGTTGGCAATCGGAATTTCATAAGGCATTTATTAAATTTTTGCGCCTTATTATTTTTTTGCATTGTTCAAGTGTTCTTAAATTTAATCTGTGCAATAAAATTTAAGACAACATTTTTGAATACTTATTTAACACGATCGCTATCGGATTACATTGGACTAGAGTTGCAAGCGAATCACCTTTGAGGATTCAAACTACTCCTGCTTGCGAAACGGTAGATAGTGAATATTTTCCTCCATGGCTTAAAAACCCAAGAAACTCTGCAGTTTAAAATGCTTTACTTGCCTCTGTTTGTGAATAAGATAATTTGTTATTTTACCGGTTCGTTCCCAACATTATCATTTAAATGTTTGGGTTTTTGTGCTTTTTAACTTCTCACTTTTTCTTTTGCACAATCTTCTAATCCAAGAGGCGAAAATATATTTCGCAAATTCCATTAAATTTTGGAAAGATTATTTTAATATAGGCAAAAAAGCTGGCATCAAAGGAACGGTGAAACCGTATTTCAAAGATATAAACTCACAAAGTATTATCCAATTGGCTAGTTTATGTGCTTTTAATATTTTCCCGAAGTCGTCCAAGCTGTTAAGGGCAGATTTCAATACACAAAGGGTATTTATCCAATACACATAACCCCGGAAAGGTGTAATAAGCTAGATAGGGAATCTGAACGGTTTAATCCCAAAAGCCCCTTTCCTGGCATAATTTGGGCACAACCGAACCAATTAAAAGACAATGTATTTCCGAACTCTAAACCAATCGAGATTTGTTACTGCAAAATTGTTTTGGAATTGAGTCACCTAATCAAACGTAAAATATATTGATTAACTTAAACTATCGTCTGAAATATCGAGACGGAAAACCAAATATTTTCCGTTGCCTGTTAGGGCTATAAGAAAAACGTAGAAAAATATGAGCACGTCGCTTTCAAATAAAAATATTTGTGCTTTTCTATGAAGGCGAATAAAATAGAAGCAAATTGTGGGAACGTTCGCAGCAGCTTTCGGGGCAAACATAATGGGTTTTGCTCATAAAGGGTATCTAAGGCCAATATTTTCAATTTGGATAACACGCAATATTACAACTGGGAAATATATATTATTAAATATTTAATGTTTCGGTTCATTTTTATACCAGAAGGGTAGCATTTACGTACGTTGCTAGTTTGTAATTCGCAATCACTTCAAAAAGTTGCACAATGGCCGAAAATGTAAATTTTAAAACTTAAAACCAAGCGCATTTGGTTTAACTTTTTCGCATTTCGGCAAACATTGAGTGACTAGCAAAAAGTAGGTTCAATTTCGTGAAGATTATGAATTTCAAAACTGTTTTCGTTTTAATAAAGTTGATAAGTTTCCCAAGCATATTCTTAAAACAAATACAAAAGAAAAAGCCGGCGCACATTTGAGTTACGGGTTTCTGGCTGCAAACATATATGAAAAAATGTCCGATTAGCCAATACATTATGATCAATTTCCGTTTTACCTGGGTTCTTTTAGATTTAATGTTTTCTTCGGGTGAGTCGACGATCCAGGTAAAATCCCAGGAGCCTAAAATTAATAATAAATAAAGCCCAGCAAACATTAATTTGCCATGTAGATATCAATTTTTGGAGCTTACGTATGTATTTCTATTACTAATACGATATGGCTGGCATTGTTTGAATTGTCATTTGATACTAGAAAGGGAGTATCATCAGCATATGTGACCACTGACGGTTAAATCAGCTGGGAATTGTATACACAATATCGATCCTAGGATCGAGCCTAGAAATTGAACTTCTTTTTGCGATATTCGAAATTTAGTTGCATTTTAAAATGTTATAGTTGAGAGTAAGTGGATTTTTGAAGCTTTAATCCAACCGGTCTTACACAAAAATCTTACTAAATAAATAAATGCTTTTGAAAAATATCAATTCGTTCTTGTTCAACCAAGTATTTATTTTGTTAAATTACATTCGTACTGAAATTTTTTACAACCGACTTATTCGATCGATATGCCGAATGTCCGCAATGGCAAGAAACTTCTCTTTTTTGCTTCTAACTTCGACAAAATTGCTAAGATGATAACGAAAATTCTGGTTTTTCTGTCTTGATTTTTTAGGTTGCTATATTTCTTTTCTTTTTTATCTAAACTATATCAATGAAAAATTGGAAAGCATTCAACTTGTATAATAGCATTACATTGGAAGAAATATTTGCTCCAAAAGTAAATTTTTGTTACTCTGGAAATGTAAATAATAAATAACCAGTTTTGTTCGTATTTTTTCACTTCACTTGCTTTAAAACATTAAAACAATTTTTATTTATTGATTTTATTTTCATTTGTTGAACTTCGTTAGGTCCAACTGGAAATCTTCAAAAGCAAAATGTTTATCCGGACAATTCAAAAGTCATCATTTTTAAAACCTTTGTAAAACTGAACTCTAAACGTTTTTATTCGAAAAATGCCAATTTTATAGATGAAGCTCGCTAATAGTATTTGATGACCGCTTTTTCATTTGCCAGACGATTTATCACTGCAGTAATCCGAAATCCGTATTAAACGGCAATTTATAAAGAGCATTCTAATCAAAGGATCGTCATTATAATATGATACATGAGGGCTTGGAACAGGATAAGATTAATGTGATCACAATAAGGGCGTAGTATCAGTATGTATTTCTTATTATCTGCGTCGGCGATGATTATCCAGGCGTAAAATGAGGCCTCAAGGTTTTTTTCTAGTCTACTTTGTCACGTTCTCATTTAAACCTCCGACATAAATTTTATACAGTCGGAGATCATCTTCCACTTGATCATAGCATTGCCAGTCCATTAACATAAGCAAATTTCGTTTTTTAAATTGAATTAGTTTTAATAGAATTATATTTTAAATACTTGACTCCAGATCCCTTAAAGTTATTTCAAAATTAATCATATTTGCCATAATAAAACTAAAATTATGGCCAATATATTGTAAAAGAACTATCAATTAAGAGATACAAAAATAGACAATTTTTTTAACAAAAGTGCGGAAAATTAGCGGGGACCATCAAAAATTTAAAAAATTTGTAAAATCTTATTCAATCACAAGGCAATACTCAATTTTGATATTTTGCTTGTATTAATAGATATTAATAAAGCTTCTTTTAAACATGTAAGATTTAAACATGTGGATAAAAGTGTAGATTTTCGAACCAAAAACTAATTAGTCAACTATTGTGCATTATTTGCGTAATACGTATTGTGCATGACATAAAACATCTATAATATCGCCAATAGTGTTCAGGCAAAAGGTTTTTCCATCTCAAAACCATTCTGACTAGTATTTAAAAGCATTCATATGCAAAGGCCCCAAATAAAAGCGCCGACTTGTTCATGTTATTTTTACGGCTTGAAACAGCAAGATGCATAATGCAAAAGCTCAAGCGAATAAACCAGACAATACAATACCCCAATAGGAATTATCCGAAATGTCTTTCTCGTAGTGTAGTGGGACTGTGTAGAACAAATGTTTATTTTAAATTTAACTAAATGAGAAACATTAGCTTAAGCACAGTTCATAAAATGTCTTTATTGGGAACGTTTAAGGTTTATTTCCGTTCTTTTTGGTTCGTAAATTCGAGCAGCGTTATTTCAAACATGCAATTGGATACTTTTATTATTTTTATTCATCCATTAAACATCGCATTTTTTGACAGTATCAGTCACAGTCGCAGTATCTTATGATTTTTTATTACTGGATTTTCAAGTAGAAGCGTAATTTCCTTTAATGCTCTTTTCACTAAACAATGGCAACTGTTTCATATACACGTACAGCCTTATAATGCGGTTTTCATCAATCATTGTTATTGCCTTTTTGTATACAATGAAGGAGTATTAAAAAAACTTTAAAAAATTAATAAAAGTAATGCTGAATGTTCTAGATCCAACAAAATCTTAATAGACGTTTTTAAATATTATCGGCAATTCCTATATGCAAATAACGAAAGTGATAGTAAAATGCATGTACAAGTAAATAGTTCAGGCGAATAACAACTAAGAACCGCGATTTATTATAGTTACTTATTTCGAGCTTAGAACAAAACATTAAAAAAAAGAACTTTATTAAAAAAGGCAGAAGAAATTAGTTAAGAAATTCAAAGAATGTTTTCTTCCTTTGCAGAACTTGTAGTGTTTTCGCCAATTAGACGTTAGACGTTGGTGCCCTCAAAAGATTTTTCTGGTATCTGCAATTTTTCAATTCAATGTTTGGTGCCTGCTAATGAAACAAACTAAACAACAAATGAAATTTTCAGGCTTAGTAATTGGAGAAATTTGCAGTTTGTCATTCGAACTAAACAGCATTCTGGAACCAAAAAACTGTTCCATAAGCCTCCTATTTCACAACATGCCACTGAATAATCTGAGGAATGACTGTGTAAACCTAAATATCAAAGGAAAACTGAAAGCACCGCATAATTATATTTAGTTTTGGTTTCACTATTTGGCATCGTACAATTGAAAAACGAAATGCGAAAGCTTGGAAAAATGAGCTGGACTTGGATTTGTTGCTGCTTGAAAGTCAAATAAAGAACATGGTTTTTATTTTGCAGAGTAGAGATTCGTAAAACGGAAGCAACCATTAAAATGATTAGTCTGTTTAAGTAGTTGTTTTTGTGTTTGCTAAAGATATTTCATTGAAATCCGAGCGGGTTGCTTGTTTTTGTTCTAATTGCCTTGCGTGGTGGCACACTAAAGTAACTAAGGATATTTTAGGTAGAATCTAGGTCACAATATATGGAATAATATAACCCAGATCGGTTTTCTGCTCTCGGCGTTATCCTCTACTCTACTAATTTTCAAGTTAATGTATTTATCTTCTAAGCGCATTGTGAGGAGCACTTTCAAAAGCGCGAATTCTCCAGGATTATACATATTCCATTTCAGTTCTTCAACTATAATCTCTCTATTTTGGTCGCATTGCCAAAGCCATTCAATATGGTAATTGACAATTAGGGATTTTTTTCCATGCAAACGACACGGATTTTATAAACTGTGAGTTGAAATATCGAGTCTTTAAAATGTTGAACGTTAAAAATCTTTAAAAATGCTTATCAATGCAAATATGGCGACTAATAGAGGCGACCTAATAGAGCATACAACGGCTTAAAAAAAAACAATTTAAAATTGCTAGACACCATTTAGAAGTTGATTTGAAAATTATAGAAAAAGTTTATAATTGTGACTTGTGAAGAAACCTTAAACCCTGCGAAAATAAATGCGTCGTACAAGTAGAACTTTTTAATTTCAAGCTCAAGTCATGTATGGTGTATTTCAGAAACCACGTTTAGTTCATCTTCTACGAGTTTTCGACGTTAGTATCACTCAAAGTGCCACAGAAATGTAGCTTTTTGCAGAAAAGTATGCAATTTGCCACATCTGGAACACATTTTTACACTTGCATTCTGTCCCTTGTATTACTTAGTTCTATAATTTCCATTGTGTTAAAAAATTATTTTTTTGGTGATTTTTTGGGAAATAACTATACTCTTTGCAGTCGCAAAGCACGACAATTAAGTTGGTTTCGATTCAGTTGTTCACTATCTTTAGTAAATAATCAAAATGTAAATTTGTGTGCTCTTTGCTCTATTTAACTGATGATATTCATTAAATTCGCTTGTATTAGACCCAAAAAAGTTGCCTTAACAAAAAATTATCAACGTAAAAATACTCAAACACATTTCGGTCATTTTTACCCATTTTTCGAACTTACGAACGGGAAAATCAACACAGTTTGCGTATGGTTCTTATTTGCTATGGTCTTGATTTTCAGACGCACTAAACATTTTCGTTCACAACCATCAAAACGGCACAACTGAACTCAACGGCAAAAGACTAACACACAAAAGCAATTTTATTTAGTCAATGAACAAACATAATGGGCTTAACAAAAGGGTGGAAACAAGTCAATATCCTGCCACGAGCCGCTGCCAAAATGGAAATTTAAGAACTATTAAAAGTGAAACCGATACTTTAATTGAAGCCACTTAATAAGTTTCATTGTAACCCGAAAATAGAAATGCTAGAAGAAAAACCACCAACTGGCCTAAAAGAATAATCAATATCGAAAATAAAACGAATTAAAAACTATGCAAAAAGTTACGCCGGCTGAAGAAAAACTTATGTTGATCTGTATGTGCTGGAGGATGAGTCGTGACAGACAATATCTATTATATAACTGAAAATACCGGCTATAAATTAAAATAAAATTAATAACTAACAAAAAGGAAATGTATTATGTGTTCTTCCTATTATTCATGAGAATTTTGAGCTTCCTTTAGGAACTCACTTAATTTATCAAATTACTTCTCAGCGAACTTTTTTGCTATACCCGGGAAGTGAACGATATTTCAACAAAGGATTTCACTAAAACCTAACAATGGCTTGTCATATTGCAACTGGAAAAAATTAATATGATATTTCTAAATGTATCATCCAATGTCGCTTCACAAGAGCGAAAATTTGGGAGTTTTTTCGACTAATAAATAGGCAAATATAATAAAACAAGGCCTTTAACGGTTACATAAAGTTCTCGATTAACGTGACCAACTGAAACCGTTGAAATTAAGGTGGGCACATCCGTATCTCCGTCAATCTTCCGGTCTCGACATCTAATGTTGATTTATTTAATATGGCATGTTTCCTCGAAATTCAGCATACATTGAAAAACTGAAAAAGCACACAATTCCGCAAATACCGTGATCTATCGGAGCTCGAACTCTAGTTGTATATGAGTACATTTAAATCAACAATAAATAATGATGTAACTTATAATTTTACCCATCAATTTCTGGAAACGGAAAAGCCCACACTTTGCATAAATTAAACCGCAACTTAAGGATTTTCTGTTCGACAGCTAACACAATTCAGCCGCATTGATATGGTAATTTAATTTATTATGAGTTTAGTCTACACTTCTCCTTATCGAATATTCATATTTTCAACTGCACATTTATTTCTACTGCATATTAATATCACTGTGGTAAACTATGTGGATGGATATACACTAACGAAAAGTAGATAAATTTATATCCAGATTTAAATGTGCTCATCACATCATGATGTTCATCATTTTTGTCAGTTCTATTTTATATTTTCTATACAAGCTTTAAAAAATGTCAGCTTGTCTGAAACTTCATTTCCCAATTCACTCTCCTTGTGTTTTATTTAATTTAATTAATTTAAATAATTATTTCAAATAAAATGTAATTAATTAAATTAAATTTCTATCAGGTAAATTCACTTGCTTGCACCCCAGACGTTTCGAAATTCAATTATTTTCCCAGTTGTTAGTTTAACAAAATATCAGTTTACTACTTTTAAACGATATTTAGTCGCCGGTTTATAAAGCAATGATTTTCATGGCTCACGTCCGAACGGCGTAAATCCAAACATGCAAAGCGCCATTTCACTTAATTGCGAAAAGTAATTAAAACTTTTTTATTCTGCCTGAAAACAAAATCAATTTCAAATGCTTGGCAGAATTTTAAGTTCTCTTTTGCCAGTAATTAAAATCGATGATTGTCTTTTAGGTTGCCATGAAATTGGCAAATTAATGTACTAGTTAACATTTTGTAAGATCATATCTAGTTAATGTGTATTTGTGGCCAATAATATTGATTATGCATTTCAAAAATTAAAATTTCAGTAGAGCTTTTAATTAATTTTATTGATGTCTATATTTTCAGCAATTAGATATTAAGATCACATTCTACTAAAAACGTTAAGAAACTGTATCATCGAAAGCTGAAGGAATTGTTAAGTTCCTCAAAGACTCTGAATTGAAGTGCTCATGAAAGATTCTTCAACAAATTTAATGCTTCTCTCAAGTCTTTTTAAATGCCACTTTTTACCTTGCAAACAGTCAAACGATATTAACCAACTTTAATGTATTGTTTTCTGAAAATAGCTAACTGCTTTAGCACTCAATAGTTCGAAGCCATTAGCAGTTTTCGGTAGCAAGTCGGGTGTTTTGGTGCTCTTAACACTTTCTCTACGTCTTTGATTCTGCTCTTTCTACATCTCGCTTAATTAAATCGCCAGTGCTTTATTGTACTCGCTTGAATAAGAGCAATCAATGTCCTTTAAGAGACGGAATAAAATAAATAAACGAGTCACTTGTTGAGTAAAATACATAAATTACCGAGAAAAGACCGGAGATAAGAGCGTTTTCAACCTATCCAGGGGGAGTTATTTAAACTCCCATAACGGGGTTCTTCCCTAGATATTTCAACTTGATTTTATGTGCACTGCTGGGACGTTTTCGTTTGAAAAAGGTTTTTTGGCAACTAAGCCTTAAATCCTAGAGACAGTTTTCCGGTTGTTTACGACCCAAAACCGCTTTTTATACAGTTGAGTTAAGTCTATTTAAGACGAAAACATCATATTTGCACCTACGAGAATAAAATTCAATATTTGAAGTCGCATTTTATGATCTTTGGTGAGAATATTAAATTGAAATTATGTTACTTAAATGATTCCTACCTTAAGGTTTTAAAGTTCAATTGACTTAGCGCCATTACAAAATCAGATGATATGCACACACACACTGTGAGTAAAACCATATTTAAATATAGCTTTCCCTTGAGATACAGAATAACGTAAAGCTATTTGCACTATTCGCATGAACCTTTCTGCAGGAAGTTTATAATTAAACTAAAGAAACATTTAAACACAATTAAAGCTTACACCAAACCCGCCCAACCGTGCAAAAATAATAGTATGAGATTTAGCGGAAAAGGCACGGGAAATACAAAGAATAATTGGGTATTTCTCACGAGAGACACACAGTAGGTGTGATAAATTTGGTTTAAGGCGTTTTAATCGTTATTATATTTAGCAATTTTGATGTTAATTTTAATATTTTAATAAGAGCACAAGAAACTGTTCAACTCCAAGCTTGATCAGAAAGATTAGCAAAGTCAGGGTATTATAACATCATTGGAATTGTCATGGGTAATTTACGCGGTTTTGTTTTTTATCACTTTCACTTATCTTTGGCAACTGATTTTATGCGGAAACTCTTTAATAGTTAAGCTGATTACCTCTCCAGTTTGCGTCGAAAAAATTTAAATACATTATTAAAATACGTGGTACTTGAATTGTTTCTACATTTACCGTTCTTTGCATTATTTTAAATAATACAGAACAGTGAAAAAAAGTATCTGAAAGAAGTAATTTCCTAATTAATTCCACATTTTCAACTTGCTACCAAACATTAAAAGTACTGCTAATTATCAATTTGTCGATGAAGAAGATGTTTGTTTTCCTTTCAAATTTGGTATTTAAGAACGATTGAAGCTGATGAATAGAGAGATTCGAACAGATGCTCTCTAAAACACGAAAAGTTATTGGTTTCAAATTAAATTAAATACCAGTAATCGTATACACTTGCAGAATTTTTTGTGCAGTTGTATTGTAATTGTTTCTGTTGAAGTATGTGACATTCCAATGTTATTCGGTATTGGCCAAAAGTCTGCAAAAAGTGTTCTAATAAACTTCACAATAACACAGTAAGACGCAAGCAAATAACGGTAGCTTATAGTGGATTATATCTATTTTATGTCACATTCTGCAAAGCATTCTTCGACTTGAAAGATATATAGATAAGAGCAAGGCTGAAAATGTGATAGAGGAAACTGGAAAATAAAGAAACTTATTACTAACATGTAATAAGCATAATACTTATGTTTTATTTATATTTTAAAATTGCTGAATCTCTACCTACTGCAAAAAAACCACTTCGCTGTTAAACTTACTGCATCCCTTAGGGAATACAAGTAAAATCAGAAAAATTTGCTTTTTATGTTAACAACATTTCAGTCGCACGAAAACAGTAATTCAAGATAAAACTATTCACAGAAAAAGCGCAAAACCAGCCGCAATACAATTATCTCATTTTACATAATTCAAAGTGTTTTTATACCAAGCGTTTTAAAAGCAAATCTAGGACGTAATTTCTCTTGTGCTTTAATAGAATCATGTAAATTTGATGGGTTATCAAAAACATGATAAAACAGTTAGTTCATATTTTAAAGTTCCAAGTCATGAATAAAGCCAAGGCATTTAATCTCACGTACTCATATGAAGGAAATTAGCCAACACATTCACGTGCCCAGACCTATGTTCCGCTTGTTTCGAATCGTGTTACGTGTTACATTTTTTATATCAAACTATGGCGGCGAAACTATAATTTGATTGTAACCGTACTTCTTTACACAACATATAAATTAAATGAATGAAAGCCATAAATGGAGTCGCACAGCAAAGTTGACTAAACATTATAGGTGAATTACATTACTTACTTACAGCATTTTTACAACTAACAGAATTACACGTTTGATTAAACAAAAAATAATATAAATAATAAATATGATAATTGAAATTCAAAACCGCACAGATACACGAACCTTATAATTATTTGAATATGTTTAATGATTGAATAATATTTGGATGTTTAGATCATTAAAAGAAGGCATTTGAGTAGAAGAACCGTAGTAGCCCGGAGTGTGTTTAAAAAGCTTAACTTTTTAAGACCGTTTTGCACGAAATCATGTTTTAGCAAGCTTTAATTAACTTTATTATTTTTGTTGTACGCAACAACTTTATGTTTTTAAGTGAACACATAAAGTAGCATGTATTTTTAACACATTTTTACTTAGACAAGTCTAATTCTTATGCCTGATGTTCACATGGACGGATTATTTGAGGAACATTAAATTAGTTTGATACCTACATTTACTCGTTGCAATGATCGATATTATTTTTTGTATTTTTATTTCATCAGTTCTATATTTTAAATTTAATAGTCGGTAATAGGCTTTTAGGCAAGATGCTAATGGATGGGGTTTCCACATCCAGACAATGGTGGCCTCTAATTTAAAGTTTATAATTTTTCTGATCGGGGATTTTTTTAAAGCACTCGAAACTCAGATAATTTCGATTTGCCAGCCGCGAAGAGGAAAGTTTTTTTGATAAACCTGTCTAAAAAAATTGTTGCTTGCTCCAGGTTGGTCTTAAAAATTATTTGACAATGGCTCATCATAAAAGTTTTCGTCAGGTTCAATTAAAAGTTTGTCTTTTGCTGGAAAACCAGCCTACAGTTGGTTACGAATAAAATCTGGTCAATATCTACACACTTTGGCTAAAAATAAACATTTCACCCACCTAGTTGCTCTAAATTGGATGTAAGAATTTTTTGAAAATGGCTCAACTTGAAAGCCTTGATCAGGTCCAGCCTGGCCGTAGGATTGTTAATTCCTGTAAAATAATTCTGCAATTTATTTAGACAGAAATTTTGAAGTTTTCTAGGGCTCGATCATGGTTCGAACTGAACAATTTTCTTGTTGTGTAGTTGCTCCATATTGAACGCGAGTAATTTTTGAAAATGACTAAACTTAAAAGTTCGGGTCAGGTTCAACTTTAAGTTTGTTAGTTACTGTATAATCAGCCTGCAGTTCGTTTTTTGTAGCAACTTAGCACTCGATGAAACATGATTGTGTACAAAACGGTCTTAAAGCGTCGTCTAGTACGTAGACATTTCCAAACATGAGTTCTTCTCCTCAAATATCTGCTATTTATCTTCTGAACACTCCATAAATGTTTGATCCCACAGTTTAGAAATGTGCAAAACTCATGAACTGATATAAAACTTTTAATTTACTTTTTTGTAGTATCTGACAAAATATTATCTTGATCCCTGGTTAAATAATTACAAGAGTTAACTTCATTTTACGTCAACCTGTTGCCAGACAAACTAATCGTATTTCACAACAAAATTAAAGTTGGATAGTCTGCCAAGTTTCTTTCCCATCAACTACTCTAAAGTTTAAAGTAATCATTTTGAGTATAATCCAATTTAGCTTAAAATCTCGTTTACAATGTAAAACGGAAATTTAGATGATCGATTTTATTCTGGAATTTTGCAATTGAACATTGAAAATTTCACTATAGCACAGTTAAAAGAAAAATATAAGTTTGATTCTTTGAAAAAGTTGGATTTCTGTATCGGCAGGTTCCGATCAACTGATAAATCATAAGATTAGAAGACTATAACAAAATCAAGCAACAAGGGACGTGCTGAAAAACGCAATAGAAAAATTAATCCCGCCATCAATCATACAAAATCGCATTCCCAATAAGCAACCATTCAAAAACATTTTAAGTTCCAAATTGATAAATGCAATGAATTGAGACACAGATATTACTTTTGACACCGATTGCATGACTCAAATGAATAACGATTGAACATGTATTTAAATGAACCTTATTATATATGGTTGCACAATATTATCGAGTCTGGTTTTGTTTATAATTTATAGCCTGCAGATATTGCATATGTATTCTTGGGAAAGTTACAACGATTAGTATCTGCATTAAATTTTCCTTGCCTGCATAATTGTTGTAAGTTGCACTTCAGGCAAAACAAATACGAGAATTCAACATGTTCGCTAGTGAACAATGAGTTCTTGGTTTTAACTATGGAGAATTGAAATGAAACAAGAAATTTAATTGTTAATTTTGTAAAATGTGGTGGTATTGTTTTACGCATAGAAGACTTCAGCAGTTTGAAGTAAATCATTTTTAGAACAAAAATGTTGTTTAAATGAAACAAGAGTGGCCTAATTGAACTGGTGTTTGGACTTTTTGGAATGGAATAATCTATATAATAAAATACAATTGTTTGCTGATTTGGCCAAAATACATTATTTTTTGAACAAATACGTTGGATCGCGAGAATTTATTTTTTATTGTGAATCTAAGTTCACTATGTAATTGAGTGCAAATTTGCTATTGGAAAACTTTATGAAATACTCTTGAAAACTGCTAGTTTTATGAAATACAGGAATTTTCTGCCGATGTGAACCTAAAATTAATATATTTTAAATTCAGATTGTTACCGATAAGCAAAATAACTAATAAGTAAAAAGTGGTACGAATTTGAACAGTTCCTAAAATCTGTATATTTGCCAACAATTTCGTCAAATTTGGATACGATACTGCGAATAATCTAAGTATGGCACGTTTAATGCGGTAAAATGCCGTAAACAGATAAATAAGGTCTTTCTACTTTGCTATCCCGTATCTTAAAAACAAATTTATAACATTCAATAACGAAACCTTAAAATGTCAAAAATGTTAAAAAATAAATAAAGTATTCGTTGTTATCCAGTACCTTAAAGCCTGATTTTTCTGAATATTCGTCCAAACTTCAACAGTTCTCAATTAAATAGAATGTAAAATATTTTCAAAGCTGTTTATTAGTACAAGTATTTTATTGAAATTTGTGAAGAAAGGAATAACGTGAAGTACAGCTGGAGCAGAAAATGCTGAATTGGTTAAGAACAATCTGATAAACCTAATTTGAGATGTTATCAGAGTTACAACAGTCAGTTCTTCTCCTATTCATTTTTCTGTTTCTTTAACTTTACCTATTTTTTCATAGCGGAGTTTCAAAAATGTTTATTTGTAAGTTATTCTATTGCTTCTTTGCTATAGGTTTCAGTGCTTTGCTATGTGTTACATATAAGCTTGATTACGCTTAAAAAACTCACTAAGAACATTTATTTTCCGGCGTCTTTTGTTCTTAATTCCAGATATTAATCAAATAAGTTTGTTCTACCAAAACTTTAAACTTTTTGACAATGCTGATTATGAGTATCTATAAATATCTGAGGCAGTCAGAAAACATTTATAAATTTTATTTAAATGAAATTTGAAGGAAATGCATGTAAAAACATGTCAGGAATGAAAAACAGAACATCGCAGAAAAAAGTCCCAGTATTTGAGTTGCTGATGCAAGAATTTGTCTTCTGCCAAAGTTCTCGCATACATTGAACAAATCTTAGCGTAAATGTAAATTAATTTCAAAATTGCTTTATGCTGAAAGTGCATGAATCGCGCCGTCACAGAAATATATTTAAAAATTAAAATGTCCTTTAAGAAATCTGTGTTTCGCTCACATACAAACTATTTAATATACTTATTATACTGCAGTTTAAGTAAAGCTATTACTATTAGCTACTTCTAGATGAAAAAATGTGTAAAAAACTGATTTTTTACTCGTGGCAACTTTTAGACGAGAAATTTTAAACAGAAATCAATCATTTGATATATCTAGCAATATCAGAAATCAGGTACTCATCACATGGCAGATATATCTAATAAATTTTCCATGAATCTGCATAGGGACATAAATCCAAACAGCACAATATGTGATACATAGTAGAGTCAAATAATATATTCGGAACATGTTACATAAAGCATTATGCGTCGGTTGTCACCTCTATATCACTTTGGAAGTCTGCAAATGCTTAGGGTCGGGAACATGTCACAAACGAAATATTGCCTGGTGCATTTAATAGAATTTAAGTCCTCGGTTTGGTCGTAAATACAATTCTATATTATCATGCAATCATGTGGATCTATTTGATAGCGACATATATCTACAGACGACTTTTAAGCCTTCAAAAAAAATGGTTTGCCAGTTTCAACTCAAACAGTGGTCATTTTTGGAGTAAAGTGTAATGTCTTCAAAATGTAATCGAAGAGCCACTTGCTAAAATCATTTTCAGTAAGACCGAACGTCACAAAAATTAGTTTTTTCAAAACATTTGTTAAAGGTATCAAGCACTGTTAAAAGACTTTCCTTTCATAAGCAACTTTGATAGCGTTAGTTAAACATTCTAAAAACTTGTTAATTTATTAGAAAAATTCGTCTTTGTAAGTTGTAAGGCTTGGTACATAAAATATTCAATGAAATGTAATCAATACTGTTTCTTGGACGTTATAAAGTACAGGATTTTCCACTTAAATATATTGACGAAATCCGTGTTTTGTGTGACCAATTATTTCGGTGCTTTGGAAGTATTAGCGCTTTAATTATATAATTTGTTTTTACATAATAGTGTATAAGTTTGATTGCAATTATAATTATTTAAAAAAGGGTTCAAAATGATTGGCATTTGCAGAAAAAATTGTCGTAATTGTGGAAATCTTCTGTATAGCTCAGAAATATATTATTGAGTTATCCTATGTTCAATAAAACATTTTAGAGTCAATGTTGCGTTTGATCGTAAGAAAACATCTTACTTTGGCACAAAATTCTCCATTCTCTGTACCTACACATATTAATTTAGCTTATCATTTGCTGCATCCTGTTCGACTTTGTATTCATTATTAATGCTAATCGAACGAAAAAAGGAAGCCAACTAAAATAGATTGCATTGTAGGATTACACATGTTTGCGCCCTAACTGTTTATATTAACAATACACAAAAGTCCATTGTTTGCCTAGACTACTACTGTTTTTATGTATCTGACTATTATTGTTTCACGATACGCAAACATCCAGAATACAAATGCGAGCCAATCAAAGAACGTTACCCTTTGTTTTTCGTGCTGCGAATGTAATCGCTGCTCGCGAAATGCTTAACATTTTTTAGTTTTTGAAGATAAATTAATTCTGGAATTGATAGTGGTTAGTTTAATCTCAAACCAACCAAGTGCAGTAAAATTAAAGTACCCATTAACAATAAGTAGCGTAGAAATATGTTTCTGCAGATTTTTAGAATTGAAAATGAAATGAGATGAATGATGAGTGTATGAAATTTCAACATAAAACAGTCGATGTAGAATATAGTGAAAAAATTCAAAACAAACAGGTTTTAGAACAATAAATTGCAAACTACACAACAACTTTTTTCCATAGTTAAAGATATTTTTGATTACATTTTGTTTACAAATGAAAGAAGTTGGGTTTCTTTCATTGCGGGTTATATTTATCAAATAATGTACACACAGTATCGGAAAATACGCCTCAACAAGAACAAAACATAAAAAAAAATGGTTTAGTTCGAATTTGGGCAAGCAAGGGCAGGTTCGCACCAACGAATTATTTTTCAAATCTGTTCGTTTTTTTTCATACGCGCAGTTGATAAGCGTTTCTTTTTGGAATCTAGGAAACATTTGAATCCACACCTGCTTTGCCTCTGGTTGCAACAATTCAATACCTCATTGAGAAAAAAAACAGATTAATTTATTTTACTATCTTCCCCGCTTGAAGAATTATATAGTTTTTTGAGAAAGAATGAGCCATTTTTAAGAAACATAACATACACAAGAATATGTCTTTGTTGTAAGAACCCAACAGTTCTCATTTTTTCCATGTTCATGTCTTGAAACCTTTGACTACCGCATATTCTAATATGAAATTGTTTTAATTTTTTTCAGACTATTTAATTTTGATTCATATTATTAACGTTTTTTACTTACTGTATTCTGTATCGAACATTACTTTTTTGAATTTGGTGATAAAATTAAGCTCTCAAATGTGTTGTATTTTTGCTATTTTCTAATTATGTTATGCAGCAATCAGTCTATAAAATTCTAATAATAAGCAGCTTCAACTAATATTTTCCTATGGCCAAATGAAGGGGTTGGAACCAACCATTTGCATTTTTCTTTGAAGTAAATGCAGTCAACTGGTTTTCTTGTTTTCAAGTGCAAGGAAAACCCTTTCATATGTATGTTTGAAATGAAAGCATAGTATCTCGAGTGACGACTTAAATTTGGTGTATAAGAACAAGGATAAAATATAGTTAGCTAAATTCCTTTTACTTATGCAAGTTTATTAAGGATCTATCTGAATAAATTTAACAGCTAATACTCTAAAGCGACTTGGCATGGCCAGAATGAAAACAAAAATAAAAAATGTTTRGAAGCAGTGGTTAAAGTGAACATCGTAATTTTTCGTAAGATCGTAAGACCCTAAAAAAATTAACAAGYTTATTTTCGCCACGAAATATCTGTTTTTCATATTTTCCTTTAARCCAAGCATGATCATTACTTTTCTTTTAATTACATCTGAGAAATGTTTTATTTTCTAAAGCGAAAGCCAAATTTTAGCATAGAATTCGATGACAATTTTTTTGTTATTTATATTTTTTACGTTTTTTACAATTAACATTTACATTCGAACAATTAACCACGACTATAAATAGTTGCAAGATGATTCAGAAAATTTTAATAGAATTATCTATCTACAAGAAAAATCAAACTACCAAAATCATTGAAAACGCAAATAACGCTTCTTTCTTGGCTATTTTGCTCCTATTTGTTCCGTTTTATTTTAGTTTTATAATATTATTAATTAATATCAATAAGATACAAGTGAGTTTTTAAGTACAATTAAAAAATTGTTAACGCGGTTTTGGGTTTTGTAGTTAAATATGTTTGAATAACTCGAACAGAACTTAACAGAACCACAAAATATTAATTGAACATTTTCCACCCATATTCTAGTAATAAGCTTTAGACTTTAAACTCGATTTTCTGCATTATTCATTTCTATATTCTTTCATTTTSAAAACCAAATTTGTAYCTTTTTGCTTSTAACCGCTTCAAATGAAAATGTCTATTAGAGAACTTTAGCAAATGCTGCAGTTTCAGRATAAACATAATCCCAAGTACCTWATTCTAGTCACTTATTATACAGGTTTATTCAAATGTCCCGCATAAAATACACATCTTTTTTATGAACTATATTAMTTACTGTTCAACTTTTASGTTTARCATTCATACTTGCACTTGTACTTTATTTGCAACTTTTTCAGACGCAGTTACCCCATTTTTATGGCAATTTAGGCCTTAAAAACTGCGGTTGCAACGTTTTAAAAAATCGTTCGTTAAAAATTGTATGGCATTATACATAAATTGTATGACATTATATGGATATTTGCATAGCTTTGTATAGTTCAACTAATAARTACTTACAGGTCAGAAGCCTTGAATAAAATGAGAATATTTTAAAAAGCGACTTGAAATTTCATGTCATTTACTAAGTAAAATGTAATGTAATAACMGTAGAAAATGGGCCCAAGTTAAATTGAATGTAATATTTCCAGTAATCGACTGCGAAACACATTTGGGCAKYTACTATCTCGCATATAGCTTACAAAACGAACTGTAATTATATAGCAATTAGCTATTTCTCATAGTTACCTAAAATTAACTAAATGTTTCACGCAATTAATTCCGTTTCTTTTTGTGTTGGTATTTTTCTATCATAAACTGAACTGCTTGATGATTTTTCAAAGGAAGTTATTGAACATTATATTTGAACCCTGAAGCAGCAAAAAAATTTTGAAACCCACTCTATTTTCTGGTGTTATAAAACCCGAGTTTTGAAATACTTCTCATTCATATTAATAAAATTGAATGGAACAGAATATAATACTTTTAAGCTGCAAATAACAGCACACACTCTACAGTAGCATGGTATTTTTAAGCGATTTGGACAATTTCCAATAAGCCTAACTTCAAATTGTATACATTGAATCAAATATTGAATAAACCACACCATTTGCGCACGGTATTGAACTCAAATATATGCAGCGAATAAATTTATAAGGTGTTTCAGTTCTGTCCCCACAAAAGCTGTTTCAGGCTGAAATAATGCTACAATCAATTTTATCTGTGTTCATTTGATATGAAAATATCCAATTATTGCATATTGTACGGAGAATGGTAATATAAATATTAAAATTGTTCCCAGTTTCGCAAAGCTAATAGCAACTTGGCCGACATGTAAAAACACTTGGCTGAAACGTTCCAGATATTATTGTTATTTTAGGAGTTTGTTTATACGGAAAATGATTGATCGCTTAATTTTAGTTTGCAATATATATTTTCAATTTAGGCGGGCAAATCGATGTTTTGTGAAATATAAAGCAGTTTTATTTATTTGGCATCAATCCTTATACTTTAATATCTTATAAGAGATGCAAGTGAGTTTCTAAACCATAAACATGTCGTCCATGTGAGAGGAGAAACATTTGGTGGTAATAAAACCGCATATTTTTTATTTTGAGTGTTTTACTGCATTGGATCCACTTAATCCATGTCGCTTAGAATTCGTAGAATTCGAACATCGAAATATCCAAAAAAAATATAAGATTGGCACTGAAGATCAAATCAAATTAAAATGCTTTATTGCCCCAGAAAATCTGAAATATGTTTTATGGACAAAGCAAATGCCACATAAGGACATAGAGAAAAGAACAAAAACAACAAATAGGGCATGACGCCACCGTTTCGGTCATATCTTGGGAACAAGTTAAGCTACCAAGCGTGTTTCTATATAACTGCAGAGAAAATTAAACAGGTAGACATCACTTAGAAAATATTCGCTATTTTACAGGCCAAAGGTGAACTCTTCACATCATTTTAGTTCTACGGGGAGTTGGAACAATAGGGGCACCAGATCAAACATAACGCTGTCTTTTTAGTCATAACACAAGAACCATTTGAGCTACAGCGCTCGAGTTCTGAGTAATGGAAAGAGAATTAACGAGTTGCCAACTAAAACATTAGTTTGGAATATTGAAGAACTTGAATTTTGAAGATTGAAAATAAGACCATCGTTTCACATCTCCATCTTACTAGTATTGTCCAAAAAATGCATGTTTTGTAAATCAAACTATATGAGAGCGTTTTGGTATATCAAATATTCGGAATAACAATGACCTGGAGTTCAGGTTCTTTTGCAATTTGTCGTAGCGGAAATAACGCTTTAAACGCGCAAAATTCCCGTTTGAAGCATTATTATCAATATAAGTTTTAAAATGTACTGTTATTAAGTGTTATTAAACGCTCATTGTTGGTATTTTAGTAGTAAAAACACATGTTCAACGAACTGGAAGATGATTGCGGTACAAATTTCAAGAAAAGCCTGCTTGGTGTTACTTTTGGGTCAACTTGTGTTATTTTGAAAAAAAATATATTAAAGTACAGAATTTAATTACAGATCTTTGAACATAAATGACAAAACATATTTGATTTTTTCATTTCGTTTTTAACATACAATTTTCTCCTGTTCTTTAGGCCATATTGCTCATAACTTAAATCCTGTATACGTTTCGGCAGCAATCGGTTTTAAACATTTTCCTTCATTCCCCCATTAGACGAAATAAATTAAATTGAAATAAAAATAAAGTCGAACCGATTTATAAAATGGAAGCCCGAGCAACAACCCCGTTCTCCACCTTAAATTATTCCATTCTTACAGATTGCATAACATTTTGCCTTTTTCTTTAAATGGTCCTTTTCGAGACAGCTTAATATGACGACTTTTCTTATTCCATATAATTCTGCGAGATTTTTGCAATGGAAACTGTCGGGTCGAGTAATGTTCTCACTGAAATTCACAGGCTTTAACCAGTGGGTTCTTCGCCGGGGCGTTTTTCTACTACGAGCAGTTGATATCATCAGAGGTCTCATCAATCGATTGGAGACTAATCTAGATTGACGCACGCAAACATTGCTACTTGCGAATTAAGGTACGATTTATTTTCATTAAATTCACCAAATGCTAAGTTTGGCTGAGGGTCTGACTTCTTGAAACGGACACTATTCGCTAATCCATATTTCAATATTTCGTTAAAATAATCGAGTTGTTAATTTTAGCCTCAGTTCCTATTTAAGTAAGTACATTTGTTAGTCAAAATTGCGGAATTAGCTTCCAATAAAAAATTAAGATCGATATAAAAGAAGAATAGAAACTATATTTATTCTCAAAATAAGGCGTATACACTTAAGTTGTGTCGGTTCATTTTGGTCAGTCTGGGAGAAAATTTTCCACTAGAGTACGTGCAATGCTAATTGTTCTAATAAACATAGAAAATCTGATGTCGTTGCGACCTATTCAGTTTTGCTACCCATCTATTAGCCTCTCGCCACTCACTTCCAGGACGAAAAAAAATCGACATCTTACACGAGGTCCAAAAGGAAAACAACTTTACTAATTCAAAAAATTGGAAATTATTAGCGCGAAACAATATCCGAACTTCATCTGTGAAAATCTTGTTCAACTATGAGCTCTAATTAATTTTCTACAACCTAATCATTAAAGACGACGTTTTGACCTAAATTTAAAAATTTGAAAAGCGCTAAATCCGATTAGTTTCGAGTTATTTATTGTGTTTAATTTTGTCAATGTTCATCTCTTCAGCACACCCTGTACATTTTAAGATATTACGAGAGTAGTAGAATTTCTATAATATGCTGTGATTGGCACAAGCTTGACTTCTTTATATCTTAGATATGTTTTCAGTGAGAATCAAATATTCGCTTACCTTCATCAATTTCCCCTTCATGAGTGGCACTGCATTCCCGACACACTGCACCTCGTTGTTGGCCTCTGGCTACTGCCATGAGTTCCATGTCTTTGTAGCCCTCAGGAGGACTCAAAGTGACCGCATCCACAAACTCCATTGGAGGAGCAAATTTCGGGCTTTGCGGTGTCGGTTCCATGCCGCCCTCATACTGACAATTACAGTTCGGTTCACAACACGTAAGTCTGACCATCTCATGCTGTTGGCACGTGCAGACACCATCATCGTCATCGTCATCGAGTTCACAGTCTTCGCGAATCAGTATGATGTAGTCCGCATCGAAAAATTCGTTTTTCTTTTCGTTAAACACGACGCGGTTCGATTTTCTGCCATTCAGATGGCCCGGTTTCTTAAGGAGAGATTTCAAGTTCTCCCTGTCGGGATTGTGCTTGTTGCGCTCCAGGGACTCGTTCACCATCGCAATTCCGTCTCCTCTCATTCTTCTGAAAAAATAATGAAACGTGGTTTAGAAAAATCAAGAACAGTTAGCACAAACTGGCAAAATTGTATACAATGTATATCTGAAACTTTCAAAATTACTTTGTGAGAACTACTCACATAGTGATAGAATAAAATATAATGGAATTTTATTTTGCCTTTAAAAGCCTAATCATTATTTATTAAATGCAATAAATGGTACAAAATACACATGAACATATAACACTAAGTAACAGTAATTTTAAAACTTGTTTTACATAAGTACAAGGAAATTAATGCACAATGATGAGATTTAATAAGCGCAGAGTATTTCAAAGAAGAAAATAACTTAAATTCTTGAAAAGTGAACAGACAAAGAGGTGAAAATGGCAATTCAGTTGATTGCAAGTGCAATGAGGTACAACACTGCAATAATAAAACAAAAAAATATAAATTTCTTGTAATTCTAACACCCTGTAAGTCGAGAACGAACCTGTATTTATTGTAACTCATAACTCTATTTCAACTTATAATAGCACCAATTTCGAAAATGTAAAAAATAGCAGATTACCAAGTTATTTTTAAACTCCTGTTCGCACAATGTTTATGTTACTGAGGAAAAAATCATGACTCAAGTGAATCTGAGTGTTTTACATTTAATATAGAAATTCAATGAATTCAAACCAAAACTTTCACAAATTTTAAAATTCTTCTTTGGATCAATAATGGCTTTTAACCTTTAATTTTTTTTAATCCTCTTTATTGCTTTTATACTTTCTCCTAAATAAAAACGAGTATTATATTAACCGTGTGCGTATAATTCACAGTAATGCATTGTGCATATTGGAAATTTTCCAGACAAAATATCCAAACAATAGCACATGAAAAGTTAAAGCCAATGTACTACATATCATGCGCTAAATAAAACAATTCAAAATCCCAACACGTTAATCGCATGCATTTTGAAGTCAAACCCAATAATATGATATTCCAACCGCAATCGAGCATATTAGGTCGATTACAAATTGAATAAAAGTCTTGGAATTATAGAAACATTACGCCTACAATAACAAACAAAACTGTAAAATTTAAAATCACTGAAAGCTATATTGCATGGCCTGGCAATGTCGTAACCGCCACACAATATCGACTTAATACCCGACTGTAGGGTTGGAAATGGAGAAAAAGTTTTCAACTGAGCATCCCATTTGATTGAGTTCGAGCTTGATATTGTGGTTGGATTTATTTCGATCGAATAAATCCATCTAAACTTGGCCAGGAAAACCAGCAAAAATAAATAATACCGCATTGATATCTAAAGAAAGCTTAAGGAAATATACATGCGTTTCCCGATTAAATCACTGTTAAATTTATACAATTGCTGGTATCTTTCGTTATTATCTTTTTTTTTTCGTTCGTATCTTCGGAATTTTTTTAAGYCAAAACATTCATGAACATGAATGAATTTAACAGTATCAACTATTGTTTGAAATGATGTTGAGACCACAATTTTATATAAAAGTGTAATTTCTTCGCTAGTCAGCTTCAGAAAAGCCAAATCAAATAAGGATTCTTTTGAAATTTGGTCAGTCGAAGTGACATGTAAGAAGCTAGTCTACCATTTAAATAACCATTAAACTTTTTTTATTAAATTTTATAATTGAATAAAACCAAAACTTTTACAATTGTAGGTAGGTAACATCCACATTCTAATTTCCCCGGGGATCATTTTATTGATTATTTGAATGTTGTCAGGACAATACTAAATTTTGTTTGTTCCAATACAAAAACTAGAAAAACAAGTTAATTTGAGCAAGGCAAGCAAAGAAACCTAAATAGTTGAAAGCCAAATTAAATTAAACGTCTGATGTCTGATTTTCATTTTTTTTCATTGATAAGAACGTTGTGAATCGAATAACGATATATAAAATATACAAAATTTGCTTAATGGCAAAACTTTTATATTTTAAAAAAAGGTGATTGAAACTAACATTGAAGAAGCTGAAACTTGTGAGTTTGTGGGGTATTTAATCCGTAGAATTAAGTTTTTTCCTGCATAGCAATAGTCGCAAAAGTTCATGTTTTTCTGATACTGAAGAAGCTGTAAAAATTATCGCAAAAGAACCATTAGAGGATTTTTTAAATAAAATTTAATAAGCCTGATTAAAAATGCATTACAGTTGCTTCTACTCTCTAATTATCTTGGTATTAATGTTATTAATTTTTCTAATAGTTTAGGAAAATTTTGTCTGTTTTGCAGTTTTCGTAACTTTCGTGATTAGAGTCTCCTGAAATCGTCTGTTAATGTTTTAATTTTATGTCTTGTTATAAGAAGTTGTACATTTTCTAAGCAAAAACCAGAAAGAAACGTTAATTTGAGAAAGCAAGTACATTTTCGAGTAATTTTGTGGTTGCAATGTGTGAAATAAGATAATAAAATAAATACGTGAAAGTGAAAATAATAGGAAATGTTACTTTAAAATTGTAAACTACAACATTTTGCTTCAGAATTACGGATAAAATGTATTTTAAAGTTTTTGTTTAATATTTGATAAAATGCCCACTTTGTCCAAAAACTATCCCCACAATTTGGACCGAAGTTTCGTTTCTTCTGTAAAAAGATAAATTGCGGTATAACAATTATAACACGCAATATATTTGTAGATATATGTATTTGTATAATATTGTATCAATGGCACGTTTTCCAAAACTCATACAAAACGTTTTCCAAAAACTCATACAAAACGGAACAAAATTTCTTTTGGTTGAAACATATTATCAAAGTGATAACAACAACAGCAAACTGAATACAAAATCGAGCCAGAAATCAATCGTTAAATATACAATACATTAGGAAATTAAAGGCATTTACGTTGTTTTCGGATGTACTGTATAATGTGGTTACAAATTGAATTTAAATGTTGCCTGTAAAATTAGTTATTAAGTACAAGATAGCATTAAATGAATTTATTGCATAGAATCGGTGTAGGAATCGGACACAACAAGAAAGCGTCGAAATTATTATAAAAATTACACGAATAATATAAGCAGTAAAGATATCTGCGTATCGCAATATTAAACAATCAATAAGTTATCGCATTTTCATCCGCTAAATAAGACCCGAGCAATGTCCTGCGTGGAAAAAATCTGTTTAATTTTGATATTACGCTGCTATATTTAGAAAGAGTTTAAAATAGACCCGTTTTAGGAGTATTACAATATCTTACACCATTACTCAAACCGAGATAAAACTGCTTGGAATAGACACCCGTATTTTACACGTATTTTTAAATTTATTCTTATTTTATTTGGTAAAACTGTATATCCAACTGTTGAAAGCTCGAGGAGTTTAATTTAGTTTTCCAAAATGCAAAATTCACGTTTTTATTTGCTTTTTACTGTTACTTTATGTACTTTAACAAATCAGTTTTCATAAATATCTAAAAAAAAAATCTAAAATTATAACATAAGACAAACTATCTATTATCCATTGAAAACTATGAGAACAGAACCTTTAAACATTAGATTCACTTACTAAAACGAAAGCTAAAAGCGGAAAAAAATTATGATCGGAGTGTTGCCTAAGATTAAATTAAGCCAAAAGAAAAATTATCAAAGCAAATAAATCTGGTATGCATACATTAGACAAACAACTCAAAGCTTTTCGTTTTAGTTATGTGTTTTTTTGAATATTTAATCGGCCATAATTGGTTGTTGTAATTATGTGAATTTTAAAGACTTTGTAATTATTAGGAGTTTACCTTTCCAACAGTCAAGTGGGAAATTAAATGAATGTATATTAGCGTCAGTTCAGTTCAGAGTACATATGACAACTTTAAAATGTTATCAAAGAAATTTATGTATTTTTTTATTATTATTTAGTATTTAGTTATTTAGATTAAATTTAAATTACCTCAGATTCTACTTCACTAACCCGGCCAGGATTAACAGAAAATTCGTATTTTAAAGACCAACCACTTTATAAAAACTCGTGTTATACGACAACTGAAATAGTGGACTTAATTGCAAAATATATGTGGGCATGTAGAAAGTGGATTGGATAAGTTCCATTAAAATGTGGCAAACTATGGCAAAATTAAATAATTATAGGCGCCAACTAACTAAGAAGTATCATGCAAACTATTCAATTAATTTAAACCTACCTTATAACAATAAAATGGTCATCTTCAACACAGTCGCACGATTCATCAGAGGAGCTGTCTTCAAGAAATTCATCGTAGATTCCTAACGACTCATTAGTATCAAATGCAGAGAGACCTGTTAAGTCGTTCACATCAAATTGGCAAAAATCCTGGAAACCGTCCGGAATAAAATCTTCACTTTCGCTATTAATTCCTTTGTCTTCGATGCCTCTGCTTACAATTTCCTTTTCAGAAAAACCAGAAGAATCTTTCTGAAAGTCACTGTAATTTATTACTTTTAGGTCCCCGTTTTCTTCTTGCAGATTCCCATTAAATGCCACGTATTGATGAGTTTTGGAAATGTCTTTATTATGGCCGCAATCGCAACTGGATTGAGCCTCAACTGAACATCCCAGGTTGTTTCTGTTGTTGTTTTTATCTGGCTCAGTGTTATCTTTATTGGCACAATTCAAGTTAGGTACAATCAAAGTGCCTTCCTCACTATGCTTTGAGCTTTTGGTATCAGTTATTCCAGCTTTTTTCAACTTATCCTCCAAATACTTCAGCCTCGAATTGATATCTCCTGCACGTTTATTAATATCCCTGCTCGATAAAATGTGGTTTGAACTTAGAATTGAGCCATCTGTTGAGCAGTTGTTAATCTGAGGAACAGGTGGTTCGACTTCAATTTTTGCACTGGAAGTTAATGGAAATCGTTCACTGATAGCCTGTTGATCTGTTGCATCTACAGCATCACCATCCGCAGATCCATGAAGATTTTCGGTCAAATTTTCCCGCAACTGATGCCCTCCTTCGTCAACTTTCAAAGTAGGAGAAGATTCTGAACAAACCACTTGTTCTGCACCTGGCCGTAAACTAGCTGAATTTGTTCTGTTCTCTGCAAACACAAGCCGTCCGTTTCGAAATTCCCACGTAAGTTCCTGCTGTTTTGCAGCTGCAATGCGAGGCCCGATTAGATTCACTTGCTCAGAACGGGCGCCTTCTGAGCTTGTGCAAGTTTGGCAGAAATCAGACGGGGGTTCTGTCAACAAAAGGTTGACAGCAGCAGGATTAGAGGCCTGCGAAACACGGATCCCGGCAGCGTCGTTGGGAACGACGTTGACGGCAAATTCGCGACTGGAAATCGGCGCTTGCTCCTGCGAGCGTCCATCGCTACCGATCGATCCAAGAGAAGCGCACGATTCTCCGTAGGCTGACTGCTGACGATGGTCGCTCCTGCTGGGGAGCCTTTCCGAAGAGTTTGGCAAAGAACTCGCAGGATTAACGACGTGTTCCAGCATGCTTTTAGGGTCAAGGTCAATTCCCTTGTTTTTTTCTTTCTTTATGATATTTTCACGATTTACACCGACAAGATCTGCTAATGCTGCTGAAGTTGGGGAGCTTGCAAATGCAGCATCTTTACCAGCCTTGTCGCGTAAAGGCTCGTTACCGGTAGCAGCGAAAGTAGGATTATTAGCGCACTTAACTGAATCTGCAGCTTCCCGAGTGCCTTCTTCATTCACTTTTGCACCATTTGCTCCAGTAAAGTTTGCTTCAAATCCATCAGAATTGGGTAAATCTCCGTTTACTATATCTTTCCTTCTATGCCTAGCTAAACCTGTGTTTTCACAACTGAATGAACTTGAAAAATCAACTGCACTTTTTGAGCAGCAGTTGATTCCCTCCGTGCAACTTGAAATCAACGAACTACTTGCAGCTGAAGGAACTACATTTTCACTTTTTTGCGACATTTTACTATCGAGAACTGCATAAGAACTTGATGGCTGACAATGTCTGCGAGAAGCCGGACTAGAACTGTTAGCTATCGTGCCTCCTTGATCGTACCCAACATTTCCTGTTTCATCAAGGATTCTTGAATTGCTTCCATTTAGGTTTTCCATTGCCGCATGTTCAACGGATACTTGGCTTTCAGAAACAGTCGCCAAAGATGCTTGAATGCACTTGCAAGACTCTACACACGTTTGTTTTGGCTTTACTGCTTCCAAATTAATCAGTTTATTTTGAGGATCAGTTATAATTGGCTGTATCGCATTAGTCCCACGACCTTTGCAAGAAGTGACTCCTGGATCTCCGAGTGTCTGCTTCACGCCGTTTGTAAATTTCAATTTTTTACTCTCACAACTTACTGAACTTGTGCTAGAAGATCCACTTTCAGTTTCATCAGGACTTTCTGGACCTGGTTCGGTTCGTCTTAAGAAAACGTTCTCATTACAATATCCTCTACCATTTTTGTTTGTGTCCGGAAAATCGATATAGTTACTGCAATTTTCATTTTCTGTCCTTTCTGTGGCGTTTATTTGTGTGCTTCTACATCTTTCTTCATAGCTTTCTTTTCCTGCATTGAATTTGTGCGACTGACTTTGCTCGAGCTCCGCTCTTTGATAGTTGCTTTGAATGGCTTTCAGGATGTTGGAAAGCAGGTTGTGGTTCGAATCAGCCATCGAATGACAAGCACATTTTTGAAGCTCTTTGCCCAAAGCACAAGGGTTTGGAGGTTTGGAGCCCACTTGCAAAAATTTCCGGACAGCTCGTTCTAAATCCAACTCTATGGCATTCGTCAATAAACCTTCAGGCTCCTCAGCTTCATCCCCAGCAGAATTGTTTCCATTTTTCACTCGTTTTATTTCATCACATGTTCTAGATTCTTTATCATTTTGGTCGTCATATGCTTTATTGTTTATTTCGGTGCTCTGCTTCATTGAACAAACGCAAGACTGACTCAAATCGATTGGTTCCGGTTGAGTCGTACATTTTGCGTAGCTTAAGCGATCATTCGTTTTGTAATCAGGCTTTTGTTCTCCGTTATTGTGTGTCTCAACGACAATTTCTCTAGCATTTGGCAATCTATTGTTTAAAAATTTTGCTTCACATGAGCCATTTGCTTCGGTTATTAAAACGCTGTCATCGTTAAATAAGCCACCGCATTCATCTGCATCCATGCTTTTATTTTCGGATGTTTCCCCGTTAATATTATCTAACGATCCTTTGTAATTGCGGAAACACTCTTTACAAAACGCCTGCCGTGCGTCGGATTTCACTGCACAAACGCACTTAATAGTCAGAAACTCTTTGGCGTCCAATGTTAACATTTCGATGAAATCAACTGAGTTATTGTGAAGGTTGTTGCAATGGCTTTTTGCAACCGAATTCGACGAATTGGAATCGCTTATAGGTATTTCCCGAGGCGGAGATTCGTTTAGATTCATCATGGAGTTGGGCTCAAGAGGATCGATGATTTTTGCGGCAACAGCATGAATTTGAGGTGGTGTTGCTCTGCCTAGACCTGCAACAGACAAGTCTATTAAAAGATCCACAAGGTGAAAGATTGAATTTCCTGCAAACATATGCACAGAAATATGTTTAAGCTCGAATGAAACCTCTTTCTATATGTTTGCTTCAAGTGCTCAACATGGTCAAAGAATAAAATGTAACAATTAACTTATATTAATATTTCTGTTCATAGACAAATTTAATTATCCGTTACAATTTTTTCCAGGTATTTTTGAAGTGTTATTTTACTTATAACCAATCGTGCTCTCCTTTCTATGAAAAGATTTTACTAATAAGGCCTAGAAGTACAGTGTCATTTTATGTGCTTCCTCTTAGCTGCTTAAATGAAGGTTCAAGGTATTTTGTACTTATTAGATTTTTTCTGTAATTATAAGAGCGTACTATTTTTCTTCTATTTGATCAAGTATTAATCATTATATTATCAAGTATATTTGATCAAGTATTAAATTGTGAGACTGACGGCTTCATATGCTAACTTAAGCAGTTAAACTGGTTAAAATTAAAACAATTAAGTAAACTCCTCACATTTCATCAGTTTAGGGTATTTGGCTTGTGGCCAATAACGTTAATTGTTCTTGACTATCAAGAATTCTAGAATATATCAAATTTCACATCTAAGTACTTGCACTGCACCGCAAATTTAACGCGAAGCTTATATATTCTCTAACTTTTGGCTGTGAATATTTTCCGAGCGGGTTGAACGATGTGAAAAGTTTTTCTATCGAATCAATCATCTATTCTTGAACCAAATTTAAATTAAAAAATAAGCCAAAAAATTAAATATGCATATTTTGCAGGCTTTAAATACTGTCAGGTTTTATTGGTCAAAATTAAAATCTTTCTGCGGGCAATCTCAGATTAGATAGATACCCTAATTTCTTCTGAATAATGTGAACCTTTAATTGGCTGTTTATCCTGAGGCCCTGAGCCAGTCGAGATGTTTTATAGCCAGGCACATTTTTCGCGCGAAATTTATTTAAACTATTTTTATTTCCGAAAAAATATTTGTCAGAAAGATCAAACGAACAACATTAAATTTCTAGTTGATAACTCTGTTTATTTTGTTATTTTGTCACTCTCTGTGCTCTTTCCATTAGGTTGTTAAAGTTTTTGTTTTCTTAAGAAGAAGATAGTTTTGTTTTCACGCATAAGCATGTTTTTCTTGTCCTGTTTCTTTATGGAGTTACATACGTAAGAAAATAAACAAAGGTTGGTAGCTGTATGCTTGCAAAAAAACTGTTTGTACAGCCTTTCTCGAAATTAAAAACAGAAAGGACAGATTAAATACATTTCGTTACGATCGCTCTCATCTCTCAGAAATATTGACCTAGAAGCGAAGGAATCCCAGTTTCCAAGAGTTTAACTAATAAATGATTCTAAAGTTTTGCTTTTTCAGTTCGGGAAATATTTTTGGAAAACGACCCAGAAATAATTATTAGGGTTTTGTCCATAATTCAAAGCTGCAAAAAGATTTCCAAAAATATCTGTAAAGCGGTTAAGGAGGCGAGATTTCCAATAAAATTTATCATATAATTTTTCACGGAAAATACCTGAAGATTGTCAGTATTTTAAGTAAAACTAAAAAATAATGCGATTTTTGCGTCGAAAGAATTGCCTAATAGAAACTTTATTTATTCCAAATATTTCTTTGTAAAATTTTGCTTTTTGGTGGTTTTTTTTTTAAGTTAATCCTAATTACTTTCGGTAAAAATAAATAAAATTATTTGATTTTTGTGCCAAATTCGAAGCTGAAATGGGTTTTCTAAAGTTCCCTGCAAACCGATGAATGAGGAGAATTTTCTAGCAAAATTAATTCAGTCATGAATTGGCTAAAAAGATACCATTATTATCACAAAAGAAGAAAATCATGTGAAAATAATGGTTTTTTGCGTTTTCGATTAAAAACTTTTAGTTTTGTGATCGGTTTTGGAAAAAACCTCAACGGTTTTCGGGAAAAAACGAGAGGAATTTATTTTCGTTTTTGTCCCGAACTCGACGCTGGAAAACTTTTGTAAAATTTTTTCAAAGCTATAAATTTATCTTGTAAATTTTCTCGTAAAAGACCTTCAGATCGGCAGTATTATTAAGTGAAACTCTACAAAATAGCGCGTTTTCGAGTAAAAAGTAAAGCAAAGCAAATTCTGTCAAAACTAAAAAACTAAATTTTTTTAACGAACTCTTACAGTCTTCAGAGGTATTGAGATGATGAGATTTCCAAATAACCTGTTATAAACTTTCGCTTATTCTGCTCGATTTTTGATAGAAAATTTTTTGTTTTTTGTTTCAAATTCGAACGAAAATGTCTAAACTTTTTATACAGTTACGAAGGATTCGAAATTTATTTCATAATTTTTCGCGGAAAATAACTTAAGACTGTCAGCATTTTCCAAATTATTCAAATCATATTCAATATCAATTAAAAGAAAATATTCATCCTCAAAAGCTACGCGTTAAATTTGCGGTCCATCAATAACGGTTTTGCATTAATTCTTGAACTAATGTTAAAAGAACTCATATTGTGGTTAACAAAATCGTATCTTGAACAGTAGACTTTCTAATTGGGTTAATGAGGCTTGATAAATTAGTTTAAAGTGTTTTTATCTGCAATATTGGACAAGCCTTTAACAGCAGCAGAATATTTGCTTATTAATTTTTATGCTTATTAGGAAATCACTATATGCAACAAATTAAGTATTGACTATAAATGTGCTGGTATGCACTCAATCTCACAAATTCAACGGATCATAACCGACATCTCGGAATAACGGTTTCTTCAAAAAATTAAATTTTTTTCGCTTCCCAGCCGCAATTTTCAAAAGCGTGTCTATTTAACAATGCAAATATATTGCTAGTTTTATTGAGCAAAAACTTTGCAGTTGGTTTTTTCTGTATGCCTGTTCTCTATAATGTTTGTTCATAGCTATATGAATAATAATTGAGTTTTAAAAAGAATTTTGTCCCTTTAACCAGAAGAAGAAGAGAATTTTTCCCAGTTCACGAGTGAAAGTAACTAAAACGCCCAAACATATAAATTCCGAACCTTTACCATTACTTTCAATTTCTCCACAATAATCCTGAGGATGGTCAATGGTTTTTCGCACAGGTTGATTGATTCCACTATCATCCGATCGGCGAAAATCTTCACAATCTTTCACTTTCACCAATTTATCTGTCGCACCGATCACATCACACACTTCATCTAAATGTCCAAGACTTTCTTCTGAATTGGAAAACAAGCTTTTATCACTAATTGGCTTATGTGCGTTTCGCTTTTTGGCCGTTTTTACCACCGTCGACTTTACAATCTTCGGTTTCTTCAGTTTTGGGTCCGCTAAGATGAGTCGTTGCTTCTTGCTCAAATCATCTGTGGACTTTGTGAGCCCAGAAACCTGAAAAAACGCAAAAATAAATCAGTTTTGTTCAATGAAATTGTAAAGACGTTGACCCGAATTCATGCAATTTAAGTTCATATTGGAATGCTTTTAAAAGTAAACAAAATTTTCTAAATTCTTGGTTTGTTTAAGCGACATAAACATATTTTAAATATAAACTTCAACTTTTATCCACTTTCAATTTCAAAATTGCTTGCATTTTACTGAATTTACCATTATAAAATTCTACTAAAAAAACTTGCGTCTTTCTAGCTAATCGCTATGCCCAGGTAAATACCAAATACATTTTTCAGTTTTGAACCATTTAAGTATAAAATATGTAGCGTTTTATTCAATTTCTTCAGGAAAGTTGAGCCGCATAAATGCTCCCTAGAACGCGCTGACCTTAAAGAAGAATAATCTTATGAATATTCAGTACGAAAGTTTGAAATTTGTAACAATCGCAATACTAAGCAGGAAAAGAGCTTGCGAGTAGTGCCAGCAGGAGCGACAAATTACTTTGCCAAACTTATGATAAGGGCACGTGTTTGAAATAGAGTATGTACATACATACACATGTACCAAAAAGCTACACGATAAAGACACGCAAATGCTGAGTTTTTCTCAATATTATTTGAATCAAATTTCATAAAAGTTCACTTAACAGAAATCGCTCTAAACAGGTTTGTTTTTCACTTGAAAACAAATTGTTTATGGTACAATTTCCTTGGATCATTATCCTAACCTTCTAAGTAAATATATTATAATAACATGAAAATTTGAACATTTCAGTCAAAAACAGTCCTGAGTGAGTTCGCCTGACATCGAAATGCGTAGGTACTTGAAAACTTTTAATACAATCTAAAAATATCCGGTTAATATAGCGCAAAGCTGCTGAAAATCCCATTAAAAACTTTATTAAATTTTTCAGCCAAAACATAAAAGCACAATTAGGTATTTTTGCGTCAGTTGAACTGTGTAAAAGTATTTTTAAATTATTCGAGCCAGATGATGTTACATGAAATGACTAAAACAAACAGCTTAGCTTTAATGCATTTTTATTTTTTGAGTGAACAATATTTTCCGTTTCCAAACTTTATTTTGTCTGATTTTCCTACTTCAACGTTTTTACTCTAGCTGATTGTTGTCATTGTTAATTAAATTATTCTAGAAAAATGAACTAGAGTTGGACAGTGATGAGAGTGGTTGGGCGCATAAAAATGCGGAACGGTTTTCAGCTTTATGAAATTGAAAGTAACGCTGCGAGCATTGAACTGAACTAAAGGATACGACGTATAATTTGAAAAATTACCTACTCTTTAATATGCAGATGTAATTAATGCAATGCAATTTTTAAATGCATTTACTTTTAAAAAATATTTTGTTGAAAAGTGTTGGAAGAATGAAAGTACTTAGGTAATTAAAATAAACTCGTAAAACCGAATGAGTGGCGGCTGCAAAGCTCCCAGAAAAAAAATGTTTTCAAGAAACAAATATAATGCTAAATATGTACTTGGTAATAAATTTATTCATGGTATTATAAGATAATTATTAATAATAAAAAAATTTGGTGCGACCGCGTCACCTCCTTCCCGCTTTTAGCGATAAAGCGAAACCTTGATGTGAGTGAGATTTCGCTGCACTTAGCGCAGCGCTGACCGCGCTATTGAGTAAACGAGTAATATCGGTTATTTATCGGTATCCAAATTTTATCCGGTTTTCTGTGTTTTCATCTATAGTGCAGCCGTAATCGCCGTAAATTAAATGTTATGATAATCAATTTTTGACTGACTACTTTCTACTATATTGTGATTTTCAACCTAGACATTTAACCAACTTGATCATTTTTAAATTAATATAATTCAAGTTCGAAACCGTTCGATTATTTCATTTTTATTTATTCACTCAAAAGTTCAAAAGAAATAATCTTCGCATCTTGAGTATAATAAATTTCCTATTTTTCAGAATATTTTCCAGTAGTTAATTTCAATTCATAATATGTAGTTTATTTTCCATTTATTGTTCCGATAGCGAAAGATTGATATCTACCGTCTTATTTCTGCCATCCTATTAAGATTATTTTTTCATTTTAGGTATTCTTATATATTTTATATCTAACCAGAGGCACGTAAACGACTACTCGTTGCATTTTATTCCATTTCATTTTCAATCAGCCAGTTTAGTGATAGACTTAATCATAAGCACTGAACTATTTTTGTTCTGTTGAATGAAAAAATAAAACAGTAAATAAATCTTATAAGGGTCGCAAGGATAACTAATGTATCTAAATCAATCTACCAGTTACATACAATAAATCCAAATTTTGTTTCCAAATTAATGTCAGATAGTACTTGACTCCTCAACTGGTTTATCGCAACCCAATTTCATTTTAATTAGGCAATTAACTGGACAACAAATTTGGTTACAAGATCTGAACTGGTTTACGATTGAAAACATTCAACAATTTGTTAACTCCATGTTTCTTGATAATGAAAGTCGTCACACTCAAGGTTTACAAAACGAAGTAACCAAAGACAATTTTCTGCTCAGTACTATTGGCAAGTTTGGTCAATTCTTGATGGATTTCTTACAAAAAGTTGCAATATTTCATATACACACCTTAGTTGAAAGCAAAATAGTAATCCAAAGTTAACATACGTTAAACTGAAGGGCTCCTAGATATGCCAATTAATAATCAAGCAACAGTTATAACTAATAACTGTTCCATATAGCAAGGACATAAACTACACTACTTTCGCATGGGCAAGTCTGATAGATTTGCCCAACCAAGACCGACAAAGTAAAAACTGAATCACCCACGTGTCCGAATTAAAAAATACATCGCAAAGAGTTTGTTTTGGTCCGAAAGCCGGTCCACTTCGACTAAAAGAACCGTGGTACCCGCAATAGTACCCAACGTTTACTGAGTAGCCAGAGTAGCGAAAGATTGGTTCGCGTGACGTTCAGTTCTTTTGTTTTTGTGAGCGGTAGCGAAACGCGGAGGTAGGTAATAGAAGGCTGATCTGCAAAAAACAGTAACGGATTCTGTTATGTATGATGTATGAAGAAATTGCATTGATAGTCATTTGGAATAAACACATCGAAAGCAGTTATTAAAGAGATACAATCGCCTATTCTTGCACTAAAAACAATCATTTTACCACCCTAGTTCCGTTTGCTTTTTTTATTCCTCTAGGTGAAGTGTCTGAAAATTAAATTATCTTTTCTCATACTTGCCGGATGTAAAAAAGCTGTTTTTGCCAAAGATGGAGTGGTCAGGAGACTCATAACAGCACCCCCACGAAACTCTTTGTTTTTACATTAAAATGATTTGCATATCTGCGATATTATAATTTTTAGCGTATTATTGGAAAATTATGGTAATCAATAGAACATTGATTACGCCCTGTTACAACCCTGTTTTCTAATGATTCTGGGATTAATGGAACCGAAGAAGTTACACTGCTGGCAGCTTCCGAATTAGTTCTTGTTGTTGATGGTGATAAATGGTACCTGACCAAAAGTGAAATTTGGTTCATATTTGAATTTGGTGAAACCGAACAATTAATTCACATTAATATTCGAACACAACAATGATCAGCTGCTGTGTTTGTTCCTATATTGCATGGAGGAGAAACTTGGTGCTGTGGTTTGCCATCAATCGATAGACGCATGCTGAACTTTTCTGCATCTTGCATAAATCGGCATGATTTGAACAGAATAAACATTTGGCGCACATCAAGACAAAAATGCTACTGTATTTGGACTTAATTACTGACATCGCGAAATATGAGGAGCAAAAGAGTTGGAAGTGAAAAATAAACCAAATTTTTTATCGTCACGAACAAGACGTTTGATATTATTTTGGGGATCTAGATGTTCAACTTTACGGTACTGCGATCTTAAAAGTAGAAGGAAGGAGGTAAAAGAGGAGACAAAAATTGAGTATGGTTAAAACCTAAAACAATATGAGTACGAAATAGTTCTTGAAATATTATTTGGTAGTAGTACGAAAAATGAAGGAAACATTTCATTGAAATGAAGTATTCAATTGGTTTTTGTAGATGGAAACGTCCATAAATAATGAACGAATTTTTAGTATCAAAGTTCTCGAAATGTTATAGTCAACCTGAATTCTTAAATTGGAGAATTTTTCCTTGAAGTGAAGAATTAATTCACTTAAATTCATTTTGTGGCAAAAAGTATATTGAACGAAACTTAGAAACGAAGAGAACGAAGAAAGCTCCGCAATGAGTGGTTGCATCTTCATTAGAAAACGGGTGTTTTTTTAGTGCTATTTTTCCGAATAAAAATTGTCAATGTTCGTTAGCTTTTACTAATATTGTATATTCTAACTTGTGTTCTCATACGTTTTCAAATAATTGTTTTTGATACTTAATGAGAATTCATATATTTCCATAGAATGCATTTATTTGTTTTTTGGAATATACAGGGTGTCGCAATTAGGATGGTAAGCGGCGGTATCTTGGAAAGTATGTGTTGTAGAGTGATCGGGAAAAAAATTTGATAACAAACTTGAAGAAAAGAATTTGCTGCAAATTATTTTGAAATTTCTCAGATGACCACTAGATGGCGTAATTACAAACGGTATTTTAAAAAGTCGATTTTATACAGAAATTGTCCCTATAAGTGAAACATCTAGTAAGTTTAGTCAAAAGATCATAAAAAACCGTACT
>NW_026018508.1:6299392-6301028 GCF_020466585.1 Dendroctonus ponderosae
TCAAACATCTGTTTGTATGAGTAGGTTTTCTATGTAGCAAAGCTTCGAATTGTTTTTATTTTTTCTTAATTAGTATATCGAGAAACGGAATTTGGTTGTTTCGTTCTCTTTACGAATGTAATTGTTGGTTTTTTGTTGTTCAGGTATGAAAAAAATTAGCCAAGTTTTTGTTCCCAATGAGTATAAATTGAAAACATTAGAAGAACTTAGAAGAAGACGTGAGGAAATTCTGTCTTTTTAAAGGCCAAAATTTTAAGGCAAAATACTTAGCGAAAAAGTTATGAACAAAAATATTGAGAGAATGACTTGAAGAGATAACGTAAAGTTCACATATGAAGGGTACTACTTTTTGAAAACGATTTGAAGAACAATGAAATTCGTCCGAAAGTATATGCAAATGGACAAACGTAACAGTCGTAAGAATTAACGGCCAATTAATCAAACAAGTTCTTATAAGACGGATAATGAGTTCACCTTACATCTAGAGATCATTCAAGTAATTTGGCACAAAAAGTAAATTCCAATCAAAAGTGTAACTTATTAGTTACAGTTCCAAACTATTAATTCCTATTTTGTCTCTTTCTCAGTATTATTTAATATACTTTTTCTGATTATCTCCGGGTAACATATTTTTACAATTTCTTGTTTCCAAAAAAATTTTGATTTTCTGTACAGTAACAGTTTTATTTTAATGTGTCTTAATTCATTTGTATGCTTTTTCAGAAGCGACTTCAATGATCATCCAATATGGTAGATTCTTTTTAGGTTGCAAGATTCCAGAGCTGCATAATTTGTATATACGTTTCTATTTAAAATTATCGCAAAAATTGAATACAGAAGTCTACCTACTTATTTAAGTTATACAGAAAATCATAAAAATCTCAGAATTTTCAATATTGTTTTTATTTTCTAAGAGTTTGACCTCCTATGCTGGTTTCCTCAAGTCACATGTCTTTAAAATTTAATGCATCTACTTGCAAGTCCGCTTGAAAGTCACTAATTTATTTCATTTGCTTCATGCGTTTTTGAATAAATTTTATCGTCTTTGATAACCACTTTTAGGCAAGATTTTCTTAATTTTATCTAATGATTCAAAACAATCACCAAACTTTTTTGCAATATGCAGCACGAAATTAATTCCAGAATTATAATAAAATGATCAAAGAAATTAGGTTCCATCATAAGATTATCAGAAGGCAATGAGCGAGTAATATTGAGAGTATGGTTGCGAAAGTAACGAGTTTCTTAAGTTCAATCCGAACTATATAGTTTCAAAATCACCAGCTTGAAATTACCGCTCAATCTCAAGAATAATTCACGCAATTTGTCCAACCGGCTTAAATAGAAACATTATTTCTGAACAATTCGTTCGTTTATGCTTTACTATATCTTTGATCTATTTTGTCGGCAGCTTTACCAAACCGATTTAGGGTTGTATTTTTTGATTTAAGTATATTATTTATATGTACCAAATTAGCATTTATTTTTCCATTTCACCCAAATTCAGTTCAGTATTGCGAATCGTCAGCATCTTGATATTTCATTCACAATGATACAAATAATGTAAATAAGGAATTTTTATCTTCTCTCTTCGCACATGTGTTAAATGGCTCAAATACATACGAGAGTTAAACTT
>NW_026018508.1:6302027-6307771 GCF_020466585.1 Dendroctonus ponderosae
AAAAAATCCAACTTCCAAAGTAATGCAAGTATAAACTTGAAATATAAACATTTTGTAGAAGACGCTTTTTTAATGAAGAATTTGCTCTCGCACGTTGTTTTACAACTGAATCGAATTTCCAATTCTCTACCCAATGGTTTAAAATCGAGCTCTGTGGCTCAAATAGTTTTTCGATTTCGCAATTTAAATAAACACTTAAATTTGATTTTTTTACATAAAACTAGAACCAAATGTCCATGTCTGAAGCGCTTCTTTAGAGGAAAGCCCCAGAATGAGCTTGATGTAAAATTACAAAAACGCCCGAAATATTCCCAAAGTTTAAAAATAAACTACAAAGAAACCTTGTAGCTCAATCGATACAAAATCCACCCTACAAGTCAGTTAATGAATATGGCACTAAAAGTTCTACAACCAGGGGGAAAATAATATAATAATGCTGAACTTACCGAAAGCTGCGTGGGCCACCTGGAAATAAAGAAGAAAATTGTTTAGTACAACAGGAAATCTGTCCTACGCCAAACTTATTTGAAATCAGCAAATCAAATAGAGAGAAATATAGATAATTCATAAATCTTCAGTTGCTTGTCGGAAAACTAAACTCAGTTCAAGCTGAAACATTTATAGATTATAGATCATTCTTACCAGATTTTTGCAAGCTGAGGCCCCATCCTCTATTTTCTCTTCATTTATCCTCAAAAAGGAGGATCAACACTTTCGCAAACTAACGCACTTGCCGTAAATAAGAGCGACAATATATAGTATATTTTCCATTTAAGAACGCGATGCAGACGACACTGTCGGTAGCAAACTGAATATTCATACACCGAACCACAGAATAAACATGATTATTTAATAATTCGATTCGCCCTTTTGACGATTCATTCCTTTACTTGGCAGTTCGAGTTCAGTTTGTTTATTGTTGACATTTTTGTAGAAAGTGCCTGTTCGCAACTTATCGAAAGTCAACAGCAACTAACCGAAAAACGCTCCAAACGCCGATCTTTCACTAATTTAATTTGAAATTTAGAGCTACACCGCGAAAATTAAAATTAATAACCAAATTTATTTTGTTTTCGTAAAAATATTGACTTAACAGAAAATTCGCAAAAAACACTTAAAAATGAACTGAAGTCATCGGCAATGACGGAAACCAACAAAATTTGAACTAATTTAAAATGTCCTTTAAAAGTTCTGATTTCAGGAATTATATAAACTTTACTTTACAGCTAATTTTTTTGTATAATATTTTTTCAGTCTCCACTGGCTTCATCTCTCGCACCAGATCTCATGCCTTAATGAGTCAAAATGCGCCAGTTCAATCTGAGGCTGAGAAATGAGCAAAAAAATTCCAGTCGCGTTCCTCGTAAAGCTTTAATTCACCCATGGGATAAATGCAGAGTGTAATTCAAAGTGCGCCGCCGAAAGACGCCATGAGTTATAACGCATTAACGCACAGAGAAGCAATAACTCAAAAGCACAACTCAACATGTCATGTCACGCACTCATGCCTTCACGAAATATTTAATTATTGTCATAAGTTCGTACTAAATCTGGTATTTGTTGAACGTGGGTTTGTTTAAAGAAAAAACAGTTTCTTCAAAACTGTTAAACTAAATGAATTATTTAAATTTCAGTCAGATCCGGTTTTCGGGTTTGTTCATTATTTCTAAATATGTAATCTTCTGGGGTTACATAGAAGCGTTCAAAATTGGAGGACCAAATGTGACCAAGCCTCAAAAGCTTTTTAATCTATGGCTGGAAACTCAAAATATTCCAAAAAAAATGGAACAACTCAGTTATTATACTTATTATTGTTCACCCAAATATAACTGTACACCTAAATTATGATAGGCAAATTTGGAACTTTGCCAGCTTCAAAAACAGCCTTGGTTCCGTACCAAGTACAGTACAAACGAAACGACCATCTGCAGAACAATTGAATTTGATTTGAAAAACCATTTAATTTAATCGTCTCTTAGTACGGAGTTTTGTTGATTTCTTAGAGCATTTACCAAGATTTAATATTTACTGAACCGAAGTTTCTCGGCAGGTGGATGAATCGCGGCAGTGAATTTCATTGACCAGCTAGAAACCCTGATCTTAATCCCTTGGATTTTTACTTTGGAAGTCACTTAAAAGATGCGTTTTATAAGACGGAAATTGAACAACTCTTACTAAAACAAATCTAAACCTTGAGTGCTTACAAGGTAAGAGACAATGTTGAAGAGCCACTTCACTATTACTCGGAAGAAAAACATTCTTCAATAGAATCGCAATTATTCCAATTTAAATCAAGATAAAAATGAATCCCATGTAAATGAGCCAATTCAATGCTAAAATGTAGGACGTTTCCGTGATTGCAGCTTTTTGTTAAGCTAATTACACTTTCTTGCACTGTTCATTAATAAGAACCTTAGCGAGGATTAATCCAGATCAGAAAATCCAAGTTATCCTTTTGTAATCTATTGAGCGTTAAGAAAGAAGATTGCTGCGTGTCTATGCGAATTCCGAACAGAATGGTACGGTTTCAGGCACTTTGCCTGATTTAATAATATGCCACGAGTATTTAGCACATGCAACGTCTATTAGAAATAAAGCGGAATATTGTAGAAATTGCCATAAATCTTCGAAATTCGTCCGGCATTTCATTGTTTCATTCATTTTGTAAAGTGGCAATTTTTGTACCATTCCAGACTGCTGTGAAATCAGTATTCCAAATGTTACAGGAGTCGTGATCGGAGACTCAAATAAGTAGATATTCTATTGGATCTTGCTGATTATTCCCTTAGCGTGAACGTGCTGTAAATTAGCCAAATAGAATTACCCTGTCAATAACAGCAGCGAAATTCTGTCGTGTTTTAGTATTGAAATGACGATAATATTTCTCGAGGGTGTTTGTTTTGTCAATTTCGCTTTCCACTTGATTCCAGATTAAGATTCCCCAGGGATCAGACAATTATTATTTTATTTAGCTGAATGGTTTCAGTTCTAGAAACCCAAAATATTAAATGAATCAACAGTTTCTCAAGGGCAACTAAATATTTTCTTATAAAAGTCTTACTTCTTTAGTAGACCTCCTAATTATGTTCAGATTAGTAGGGAACTAAGAGATCAATATACAGATTGATTTAAAAAAATGGAATTAAAATAGGCGCCATTATTCAGTGGAAGTGTAGACAGCTTTTTGAAAAGTGAACGAGTGACAATTTTGTTTTTAGAGCTTAGGATTGATTTAACAATATTATTTAATCTTCTTTTCGAAAAAGCATTTCAACATTTCGAGTGTCTTGTTTAATTGTATGTGATAAAATATTGTAATGAGTGCTAGTTTATATATTATTGCTAACAGTGCGCTGCAGCAATTGCTGCGATAAAAAAAGAATCGGTTCCAGCAAGAAAGCTAAACTTTACGCATGTTTATACATTTGAACTTTAACAGAACATAAATGTTGTCAAGCATAGACTTATCAGCAAATATCTGCTGGAAATCATATATTTTTTCAGTTGGGATTTGTGGTTTTTCTTTCAAAATTTCGAGAATCGTAATTTCCCAGATAAAAGTTTTGTGTATTTTTAGGCAAGTTTTGCAATGTTGTATTTGTAATGTTAAGCGAAACTAATAGTTTGCCAAATGACTATTGCATTATTTTAAAAAACTGCTCATAGCAAAGTTGAAATTCTATCTTCGCAAAATAAACTCTAAAAATGCAGATTTTTTAGTTTGCGGTTTTTAAAATACACGTAAAAATTAATGCACAAAGTGATTCCGTTTAACTCAAAAATGTATTCTATTTAACGCTGAGCTATATTATTATAGCCGAGAAAACCGTATTTAAATACTTTAAACGTATGGTAAAAAAAATGTTTAATATACTTTTTTGCTTAACATTAATATCGAATCAAATTCGGTAGGTAAGAGTGTATTTTCACCTTGAAAATTATCACAACAGTAAACCTTAATTAATTAATATTCGACTCCGTAAAGGAATGAAAGCAATGTTAAGTAAAAAAATATGTTGTAAGCGTAAAATCTAGTATCAGAGCTTTTGCTATTCTGTTTAAAGATTCACATCAGGGAACAGAGGTCAGTTCTGAAGGGTCTCTATTCACTCTATCCGTCTCTAATACATTATGTATTTTGCGCTAGTTGAAAAAAGGTAATAAATCATACTCGACGTTGTTATTCAATGTAAAAAATGTATCTGATTCTTAAATTTTAATATAAAAGGCTTGCGTAGGAATCATGAGTTTACCCTCAAACAACATTGAAACTAAACTATTATTTAAAAATATTACTTTTAAAACGAAAATTTGAATTAAATTGTCAATGGATTTTAGAATTTTCTATCCAGCGGTAAGAAAACGAGAGCTGTAGCTCAAAGAATCCTAGAGATTGTTTGAACCGAGGGTCCAATTTTCCCCACTCGCGCAAAATAAAAAAATCTATAAAAATATCGGTAATTTTTTGTGTAACAAGAGCCAACCATGTTTGAATCGATGGCCTGATCTTGAACTCAATTGTTTAATATTCAACTTTCGTTTTTTTCGGAAGAAAAGAAACATGGTTTTCTTTACTCCACTTCTGAACTTGCAAAGTATTTTATTTAGTACTTTCAGTGCCTTTTAAGTAGGTGCCATGCTCGACCTTATTGAAAGTGAAAGTCTTGTGCAATTTGAAAATTATTTAAGAAGATAAACCTAAACGACTTACTTTAACTACTATTTTAAAGCTGATTTATTGAAACAATTACATCGTCAGCTTGAAGAATCAGAAGGAACTATAATTGGAATCGCTTTAATTCCATGGAAATAAATATACATTTTTAATTAAGTATATACTGTGCGTTTACAGGGATGAGATATAACTGTTAATATATAGTGCGCGTTTAAAACAACAGCCAAAATAAGTTCCTGTCGCCTTTTTCATTAAATTATTGGGTTTAAATATGTTATAATAAAAATTAAATAAATGCAATAGACTCCCAGCATGGTCTTTTCTACAGTTACGACTACTTAAGCCTGTTTAATTGAAACAATGATTCTAATTACCATTTCTTGAATGCTTAGCAAAAGCAATAATGTTTCTTATTTGGTCATATTAACAGCTAGTGCCACTGCAGTTACATGCAATTAAAAGATCGCCCTATTAATGTGATTCCATTGAATCACAATCTGCAAAGCGAGCGCCGTTCGCTGAAAAAGTAGATATTCAATTAGCACTGATTCAGGTAATGGCAGGCAGGCAAACTGACTAATTAGACAATTTCGAGTTTAAAAGCTGACTATTTAATCAACGGCAAACGACTCTTGCTAGCGGAAAATTGTTTGCCTAAGTCTTGGAATGTCATCTGGAGATATGCTCCATGGTATAATAAACCCACTCGTTTATCTCGACAAACAATGAGGATGGAAATTCTGAAACATATCTGCTAAAATTTGGAACAGTATGAGAGCGTTAATGTCAAGGTTTTCGGTTTTGCTAATTAATATTATCTTGTTTTATTTACTTAACCCAAATTTAACCCATTGGTGTTCACTCATCGCAAAATAGCAAAGCGCTAAAACCTTGCTGTTTCAATCACCATATTGTTTAAACATTCAACTGTTGCATTGTCGCGCGTCTGTTTCCGATACAAAAAGGCAATTTTCTTCTAGAAGTTTCCAGCGTTTTTAAAAGTGGAATTAATTTTGCTCAAAATAAGCTTTATTACAAGAAAAAGCATGAAACGACCAATAATAGAACC
>NW_026018508.1:6308276-6371280 GCF_020466585.1 Dendroctonus ponderosae
TGTTGCTCAAACTCTCAACTATTTAGATTTTATTACTAAAGTGAATAAACTTTCTTACAATTGCAACAAGATATAGAAAAGTGTGATTGTTTTTGAAGAAAACATTTGTRAAAATTACGGTAAAAAAAGGTTGCAGCCCTCAACCTCGGTTTTATTAAATGTTATGTACTTAGTTTTTGATAAATTATGTTGRCTTGCAACWAGAAAAGATYTSAAAAAATAAAAARGATTAAAGAAACAATTTTYATTTTMAAAATCATCACGGGCTMMKATTWTCAKATAAGTTTTAGTATTTTTRWGCTCWATYTGCGATTTAGCAAAATTAAAMCAGATTTCYSAAWAACGTTCTARWCKYKSGRRAAWATKWMYGAWAWYAAWCGGAAAGCTTAAKCAATTAAACAACGCWAATWTGAKCTMYTTTAAMATAATAATAARTAAGYTTATCTCCTAAAAAASCARCMCWAWMAYWMTAAWYGCTCGGGAATATTTCKGRTWTMAACTMGAAGCATSTTAATAATTTTCWMMKTYRACATTTWRGKARTTTAAAAGCRGMATTTCGATTGAAAATTTAGAATTTATTATTAAAACTGGAAAAAAMTTAAGTGCACATTTCACTAGTATTCGTCTATCCAAAATTTRAAAAAAAAAGATTTGGTTCACTTAGAAAAAGGCAARTACCCGAGGCGAGGCAAATGTACAGCAAACTGTAAAATACTAAATTTTAAAAAATAACACCGAACCTAGTCAATARATCSGGAAAGTCAATTAAAAGTTTTAAGACAAGAACGACTAATTATAATACGCTTAATGTAAAAGAAATTACTGTTCGAAAAATATTTGACTTGCGGGAGAATTACGTTTAAGATCAAAATGTCCAGGTTAAAGTCAGGGCTAAGAATCTGAGTAGGAATTTAATGTTTCAATACGACATTTTAAATCGAAATAGAAAGCTTAAYACAAGAAATTTGCRTTAAGATAAACATATTAGTTTTGAAGTCGAGACTTGCASATTCAAATTTCTAGTTTACAGCACCCACAGGGGGACCAAAAATCCAAAAAAACCGAAAAGAACAACAAAATACAAAAGAAGACGTAAAAAGTAGAAAAGACTGCAACAAGGTAAAACACCACTGAGACAAAGGATGAAGGACTGAAGCCCGAAGTGATAAGGACAAAGCCGAAGCGACACAAAGCTCATCACAAGTCATCAAATTTGTTGAAATAATTTTCTTCAATTACTGACGGAGAAAAAAATTATTGATTTCTTAAATTTTCCTCTACAACTAGATTTGTCCCGACAAAATTTTAAATTCACCGATATTAAGCAAACTATTAAGAGAGATTAATATAAATAAATCAGTTTGCCTGACCAGATGTTTTGAAACATTCTATGAGCTTTCGGGAAAATATCAAAATATCAGTCCATGGTAAACCACTCAAATCATTACTACAAACCAAAAAAAAAAGGGAAAAAAATTCTTCCAGCAGGCCCACAGGATTTGCTGCCAATGCTTTCAAAGGTCTTCGAAAAACTGTATGCCGAAAGACTTAATATGATAATAGAAAAAAACGTCTTCCAACTCATCAATTTGCTTTTCGCAATAAGCATGCAGACGACTAAATCATATCAACCGAGATTTTAATCCTGGATCTATCGCAGGCTTTTGATAGTGTAGTAAGCCGATCTGCAGGCAAGAACGAAGAAACTTTTTCGTCGTGAATATTATAAATTTATAAACTCGTACTTTACAGACAGATACTTTCCCGTTAAGAAATTCGCTAATACAACAACTTAAAAAATAATTCAAAATGTTGAAATTGAGTTTACAAATTGAAACCAAATTAAACTCAAAAGAAAAAGCAGCAGAACCGGACAAACATTCGTGTTTCTAGTCGATATTTCTAAAAATTTTAAACATTATTTGATTTTTCATATTTACGCCCCATCATTTTTTAACGATTTAAATGTAAATTTACAAATTGTACTATTGCGTAAAAACCTACATTGCTGTAAAAATTTTGTCAAAATTGAATAACCCACTAGTTAATACCTTTCAAGATTAACCCATATTTGCGTTTTACCCAACAAAAATATGATTTTTTTTTCTTTATTACAAGATCAATCAATCAAATACCCATCGCTGAATCGGCTTACACGTGAAACCTTGCCATAATTTACGATTGAGCAAGATAAGCCCATTAGGCGGACTATAAGGTATTAATTCATGGATTGAACAAAAAATAAAAATAAACACAATAGAGGGATTATTTGTGTTGCCAACTCATGTATGCTGTTTCGTTAAGGCTGAGCGTGGCGCTTTTATAAACAGCGCACAACAAATTATTTCAATTCGCTTTAATTTAAAGCTGTGAAATAGACACTGAAAGGTAATTGTCTACTATCAATAGTTTATGAAAGGAACGAACAAGAAAAAATCTGATTTCCGTACTTCCTGTTTAAGAATAGACCGATTCAATTTCATTTTTTGCAATTAATGAGAGAAAGGTAAATTGTACTTTAGAAGCGGTAATATTTAAGCTCCTTTAAATAGAAGCACTTGGCAGAATGAACAGCTTGCAGACAAGGTTTCTAAAGTGGTCCGCGGCTCTGCAATGGAAGTTTATATCCTGCACTAAAGTTCAGTTAGACAAATAGATACTTTGGATTTTGTGGACGTGTGAAACGCCAGCCGATAAATTAGAGCCTATGAGGAATGTGGGAAGAATGGACAAAGCTGCGGGATTCCTTTTAAAAAAATAACTACACCTAAATAGATAAAAAATTCTAATTGGATTTGGGTGAGGAAATTTGTGGACAGATGAAAGTAATTTAAAACAATTCAAATATGTCAATGAAGATGTATTAAATTAGAAAAACAGTCATTCTAAAATTACACCTAATGTTACAAAACTTAGATTTAAGTTGTAAATTATATATACAGTAAATTTAACTCTAGTCTCTCGTTTCGCCTTCTTCATCTTCTTCTTCTGCGCCTCTTATAAATAAGACATTGTTACATCTAATGAGTACTTCTCCCAAATTTCCTGGAATTAAAATGGGATACTGATATATGATCTACAGGCAATTTAGGCTTTACTAATAAGTACATGAAAAACGTAATTGAAAAAAACTTGATTGAGGGAAAAACAAGTGATTTAATAACGGTGCACTTCACAATTTAAATCCTATTAACCTTGCAATGGAGCAGATAAAATCAAAGTAAATTGTGATTTACAAAACTCTTTCTTGTGATATCAGTTTACTGATCTAGGCATAACAATAATATAAGAAAAAAACAGAAAAGAACTTTTCGTTCTCGGTAAGAATAAAGTAGGTCATCAAATATTTGGATCTTGTTAATCTTGTCTCAGAATTTGAGATTCCAGCACCAACCATCGGTTGCAAATAATGGAACCAAAATCTAGATTGAAATACATGAAAATGAGGATATAGAAAACATATGACTGTAAAGGAACAATCGTAGAAGACATAAAGAAATCAATTAATATGACACGTACATGTGGGGCGTATGGGGGATGAAACACTGAAATGAGAGTGGATACCCCCAAAAAATAGAAAAGGAGGAAGATTGTCAACAAGCTGGATAGAAGGAATTACAAAAGCAATATCTGCCAGAAAACTCTCAAAGGATGACTGGCAAAACAGACAATCCTAGCGAAGGGGAACCCAAAGGCATTATAGCCATGAACAGGATTTATATATATATATACATATAATACAATACCTGTAACTGCTCCGTCAATATATTCATCGCAATTGGCCAGTTGCAAGTTCATATAACCATCTACAGACACCAGGTATCCTTTATACTCATGGCCCCACTTTAGCTTCACCAGCACAGCTTTGCCTGTGAGACTGTTCAGGAAGGGTTTGGGGTTTATTGGCATTGCCGCTGACATCTTGAATTATTGATAGCAAAAACTCCACGAAAATGAAACTGAATAAATGTTTGGGACTACAATAACTTGAATTGAAGAAGCAAGTTTGGACGCCGATAAGAATAAGGTTAGAAATCAAAAAGACAATTGGCGGTTATGTTGTCATGTGTTGACAAATTCTCAGTGTTGCCAATAGAGTAAAGGAGAAACAACAGCGTTTTGCCCAATAGCTGCTCTTACAAGTGTTCATTTATCTAAATTTTAGTAAATAAAATTCTTATTTTTATTTCAATTAATAGAATATGTCGGAAATAACCCAGTACAGTGAAATTGGCTAGTTGGTTTGATAATTCGATTACGAACTTAAATATTTGACAGCCTGGTATCTGCCTATCAATTATTATTAAATTAAGCATGAATGCTTAATAAAACCAAAGCAGATAACATTCAGACACGATATTTATGCAATATTGTGCTATAAGAATGATAATTTGTTTATTTTAATGGCCTAATGTAATTTAATCCGGAAATATTTACATGCATTGGTGGTTGCCTATCGACGGTTCCAAATTTCCCATTTTTGGCAATTTGAAAAGCATTGACGGCGTCAAAAGTTCAAAGGTAAATAATGTGAGATCCAAAGAAAAACATTGGCGATTGTGCGAGTATATTTATTTAATTTCACCTCCTTTCTTGCTTCAATAGTGGCTTTATTTACGACGTAATTTTAAAGATTTTTGTGGTTGTGCTTTTCCTCCAAGTAAGTGCCTGTTTTATATAATAAATAGTTTATTTTCAATATTGCACCGAAATAATCGTTTATAGTTCGTATTAGTAGTAGAATTACCACACAGAACCATTTTAATAGTAGTCAGGAATCGGAGCGCATGCAATCTTAACAAAATCTTCATATTTGACCATGCTGTTGTTGTTCACATTCGCTTCTCTGAAAATTCTATCAACCTCTTTGGACGACAGTCTTTCCCCCCAGTTCTGTAGTAGGTGTCTCAGATGTTTAGCGGATGTCACCCCTCTCTTTTCCGTATCTGCGGCTTTAAATGCATCCACGATTTCCTTTGGAAGGTTTTCCACTCTCGAGTGAATGTGCATCACTTCAAGGAAGTCAGGAAAGGACATTTTTCCACCCTGCAAAAGTAAGACACATGTTAGGGACAGGTTGGATGGCTGTGTGAATTGCACATACACTAGTACTACATAGTGAACTAAATTGAACTAAATTATGGTGTATAAAAGGGAGTCTTAATTCATTAGTTTAGTATCAAAACGTCGAGTGAAACCTAATCACGCGGATTAATGGCACTAAAATAAATCTTTACATTTTTATGAGAACGTTTTTAGCATGAACGAATATTGTGAAAGTACAGTTCACTAGGACAAAGTCCAAAGGCATTGTGTAGAAACAGGTACGAAACAACTCAGAGATCAACTCCCAGTCAAACAGGGTTTTTACTCTATTTGATGCTTTCTTACCTTTCTCTTCTAAGTGATTTCAAAGTTGGTTAGTGTAATTATAGAAAGACATTAAAATGAGCTTACATATTTAAATGCTTATTTATTAAGTAAATGATAAAGTAAATGATAAAGTGCTTTCTTTATGAAGCTGTCTAAAACTCTGAAACTTTTTTGCGATATTTGGCTCAAAAACATATCCAGACACAAGTCACGATTTAAAATGCGAAATATCGAAATTTACTAAAACCAGAAATACTTGAAACTTTATAGTCGACTCCAGGCTAAAATTCAATATTACTTCGAAGTGATCCAAGTGAAAAACGATTGCTTTAGAAGCGATCCTGGCAGATTTTCCATTAAAGTGAAATTTTCTTTCAAACAATCCGTTCTTGTCTCAAAACTCCAGATATTCCGAAGATATAAAGAAAAAATTAAATAGTTCAACACACCCTAGATCGGAAACAAAACGGTTAAGCACCATGAATGCCATCAAACAAGCCGAAAATTATCCGAATTGGGCTTCTAAATAACCTGTACATTAGTTAAACAATGTCGCAATAACTTCCAATTGATTTACGTATTATCTATATAAATGCTTATATTATATTATTATTATAAAAGCCTAACAAAAAAACATGGCTAATTCTCGGTGTATTACCTTGGTATATTTTCAGGGTTTTTCACCCCTAAATGTGAAATTGACCACACAAGCTTTATTACCTTTCGCTTAATGTACAAAACATCATCAGAATTAATTTTCGGTTAACTGATAGCCATTAAAAAATATTATTTTGGTATTAGAGTAAGGCCCTCAACACAGATAAATTTCGAAATCTAAAGACGCAGCTAAAATGATTTCATACAATATTTCACAAAACGATCGATTCAACCCAAAATGTGATTATTTTTGCTTTTTCTTCTTCAACTGTTAGATCGAGTGCATTTGACCTTATAAATATTTGCTTTAGATAGTTGGAAACTTGGTTAAACAAAAATACTTATCATACAAGTGCTATAGTTTTGCAGATATGATAAAAGTACTTCGCATAGTAGAAAGGCAAACATTACTAACTTTTCAGCTGTAACACCTAGTTTGACTATGTTTTTCGGACATTGCCATTCTTGGAAAAAGCACTTCAATTCAGAGCTCTACTCAGAATCAATTTTTCTCAATCTGGTCTATATTTGATTTCGAATTCACTGGTAACGTAAAATTAAATTATTAAATCCCATAATTATTATTAATATTAATCCAACAATTAATATTTGGATGAAGGCAAAGAGAATTTAATTCTTAATTAACTCATATTTAGAATTTGTTTATTGCTGAACCTTGTAGAAAAAACTTTTCGTTAAGATCAAAATTTTTAAACCAAAATGTTTGTTTGAAATAATGCTGCTCTAGACCGCCGCCTGAACTTATTAACCTGAACCACTTAATTGCTGCATTGAAACTTAAAAATATATATTTTAGTGGATTTATTTGCGACAAATCCAGAGAAAATGCTGAACATTTTTTTGAACAAATTGGTCAAGCAATCAAAATTCTCCTTCAGTCCAGTTGCTTAATTTGTATGAAAAGTGCGTGCATTGGTTCTAGTAATTACCTGTTTGTGTTTGTTAAATTAATTCGTATAAATCGCTGTCCTCAAATTTACGGTTTGTTTAGTTGTTTAACAACTGTCGTAATAACTGTACCTTCTGTTCTAATGCTTGCTAGTTTTAATTAGATAAATAACTCGCTTAAATGAGTAAAAAACAACTGAAATATTTGAAACTAAGAAATCCAACTGACCTTTTGCTTAAAATATCCAGCCAGTTCATTGATAGTAGGACTAAGTCCTAAGCTTCGCATTATCACTGTCAGCTCATCGAGCGATTTTATATGCCCAGATCGAGCAAATAAAAAGAAGCATTCTCTAAATTCTGCAAATAAAAAAAGTTTATTATAATTCTAGTTAAACAAAAATTAATAAAAGTACCGAATTTCAGTGATGGTTTACTATAAAAAAGCAATAGTTTATTGCATTATGTGTAAAAATGAATCGTTTTCGTCATAGTGCATGACGAAGATTCAAAGAATTTTTTGATGTGTTCTTCGAGCGGGTTTAATGAAATGTGCAGTTTGCTGTGACCAGACTAGGTATCCTTTGGATCAATTACAATTGATGCAGTTTATTGTAGAAAAAAAGCAGGCGATAGTCTATTTGGAAAGTTGTACTTTTTCGACTTCACGACACCTCGTCCTCCAAAAAAAATTATCTATACAGGGTTCCTAAGTAGATACTGTTTTAAACTGTTAGGTAACGTTCTTGAGAAAAGACTTCTATAAGAAGTCATTGATAAATGACTTTTTTTAACTGTATATACAGTTTAAACAAAAGTGATTTAGAGAGAGAAAACAATTATTTTCCATATGGGCTCACTCTTGGAAAGAGGTACAGTACCTATTTCTAATTTTCTATTCATTGTAATAGGTACATCCAAACAAAAAATACATAGTTTGGTTAGCAAGAAACACTTAAAATTTTCTAAAGCCATATTGAACCGTTTTTGCATATTAATAAAAAGCTATTTTTTACAAATTTCAGGAGCCTGTATTTTGTATTTGAACACTAATTAATGCTAATTAACGCTTAATGCTAATCGAACAATTTTAGTCAACTAGTGATGTATTACACAACTAGAGCACTAATTAGTAAATGCAATATAGTTCAAGAATGGATCAAGTAAGTGATTGTAATTAAAGTCCAACAAGCAAAGATTGGAAACGTTCAAGATAACACCCATATTTTTATACATAATCGCTTACTACTTTTCATATACTACTGATGTCTTATTTACAAGAACCCACATTTGCGTCACTAATTTGTATCTATTGATAAGCTTTATTAAATTTATATTTTATCAGTTTAGTCGAGCCTTCCGCAGTGACGTTGTTTAATACTAAAATGTAAGTCATCTGAGAACAAAGCCGTGTAAATCAAGAATGAACATAATAAACTGTCCCATTAGCTGTAGTGACACAGTTTCCTTACGTGAATACATTAAAACACCGTGAATTTGTTATCATGATCTAGTAGGTTCTTGTTTTGACTAAACATAAAATATAAAATACGAGATCAATTCGTGACCTAAAACGCAGATTCGCGTCGTGCAGCACTTACCATCAATGTCTTGCTCTTTGAAATATCTGGCCTAAAAGCAAGAGAATTGGTTTAAAACATGGGAAAATGTGTTATAAATAATCTACATACCATTTCTGGTGTTCTGCGAGAGGAACAACAACCGACACGTTTACAAATTGATTAAAGCAGGGAGATTAAATTTTATTGACTGATAACCTGCAGATAGATTAAGTTTAGCTGCTCTACTGTGTTTACCTGAACTCGACAGGTAGTACCAAAGTAGAGGGGTACCAATAATGGTGTTCTAAGCGACCATTTAGTGCGGGAGTCTCTGATGTATTTTGTAATTTGAATTATTTTGTGGTTTCCATCGTTAATTCGCTTTTTTGAAACAGTCGTAGAATTTATATATGCAAAGTGGTTCAAAAAATGGTGTGAAAATGAATTAAACATTAATTCGACTTTAACTGAACCGTCTCAAGAGAAAGATTTTAGTATGCTTTAGTTACACAAAGGTACTTTTCGTACAAACTTATACATGCTCTAAACCCTAAAAGGGAAATCAGATTCGTTTTCAATTGTGTGTGTTTTTCAAAAAAATTAATTCAACAAAGGTGAAGTCGCCTGTTTTGGATAATATTGAAAAAGTTGAATTGAGGTCAAGTTGAGATCTACGGTGAAAAAGTAGGTTTTGTATTTTTTCCTAAAGCTACGTATTTAAATTTCCAAATTGTTTAATAATGAACTGAAATAATGTCGCGTTTCTAATCAACAAAATACATGAAATTGCTCCTTTGAAATTAAAAGTTAATTGAATTTGAGAAATGTGATGAAAGGGTGATTTGATTTCTGTTTGAAGCCTTATTTAGTTCAATTATTTTTCGGTTAGTGCGTGGTTTGTCAAAAAATTCGTGGTTCTTATAAAATTTCTACAGGGTGACAAATGGGCAAATCGAAAAAGTTCCACGTTCTTTCAATTGGACAAAAAAACGTTTTTTTTTTGTATTTCAACACCATTAAGACATTAAGACCGCGTTTCGCTAAAAACGTTTTTGAACTGCCCGACCATATCGTTTATTTACAGATTGGTCCGAAAAAAAATTCACGCTCGACTTGAGATAAATATTCAATATACTGAGTTGCGAAATATTTGAAAGAGAACTTCACTTTAGTTGAAAATGTGCCAGCCACAGATTTCTTTTTTATGCAACCCCGTATATTGATTTTTTGTCTTAAGTTGTCTATGAATCGTTAAAATCGGACTAAGCGGAAAATTTATCGCTGCAAAACCAAAAAGTTGATTTTTTGAGGTAATTCTTTAATTAGCAGAGATGGTGGATGCTTTTTGGTTTGTCTTTAACATTTTGGTGTTGAGATCTCAAAAAAGCCTTATTTTTGTCCAACTAGGAGCATGCCAGACTTTCCGAAAATTTTCATTTCTTCATTTGCCATCCTGTATAAAATTTATGTGAGGTGCTTAATGTTTACCAAAAGATTGACCGTGGCCTCCGTAAGACGGAGTAAGTAAGTTTTACTGAGGCCACGGATTGATGAACAAAAAACAAGTGGGGCTAGATCAGGCTTCAAACAGACACCAAATAGCTTGAAGTAATCAGAATATATCTACTTAGGGAGGAAAGGAAGGACGAATTAACAGAAACATGACAATGCTGCTGTGCATCTTTGTGAATCATCAGTTAATTACCTTGAGCCCAAAAATGTCCATTGGCTCCAGCACTAATGTTTATTCGATGATACGAAATACAGTCAATTTCCGCATTTTAGCATTATGTTGTTTGTCGTCGCAAGAGTAAGTTTGTACCAGTGGATGGTATATTTCGAATTTTCAGTAATATTTGAAGATTCTCGTTTCGTGTTGATGTTCCTTTTGGTTAATCACTAATTTTTGAAAAGACGTGGCTCGGTTGAGCAAAACACGTGCTTTCTGAAACATTTTAAGATCAAACATTGAGCGATTCGGTTCTTAAACGATTAGTGAGTTTATTGAAACCTTTGGTGATATTGATTCAAAGCTATATCGTCCTTGGTGAGTATTTAATGATTAATTAAAACGAAAGTTGTTCGATTCTTTATTTGAATGTATTTAATTTCACGCCTGTATTTATAAAGCCTCTTAACTAAACAACATTTGTCTTGTGCTGTTTCATGGTTTTCTACTTCAAATAGACTTTATTTTAGCAGCTAACGCATTTTCCACGCTCGAGCGTGTTTGTCCAAATCGCGTAATTTAATGTTTGTCTGATCATTATGTAAGGTCGTCTATTCGAAATCACATTTTATCTCAGTGAAGAACAAGTAATTAACTGGCTGCATGCGTTTTTTCACATCTTTACTCTTAAGAAATTAAGCGCTATCGAAATAATTTTGAGAAAAACTATGCTTCTGATAAGACTTGCCGTATACTTTGAACTTTGTATAGGTTCCGATTGCTTTTTAACTTTGCGATCGCAATGAATTGGCAAGTGTTTAAGGTAGTGTTTGAGACTTAGGAGTGCTCTATTATTTAATTTTGGGTGCAATTGTTAGGAAAAACTTATCGAATATTAGCGGTAAGTAAAGTTATGTAAAAAATCAATGAACTGCATCTTCTTCCTCGTTGTAAAATCTACAATGTTGCTTAGTATCAACTCTATATTCAATCAGAAGAGAGCCAATATGGTCTTAATAACTGTTCATAAGACGCTGTTGAAGGAGCACACGTGCAAGAAAATCCTGAAGATGGGAAATCTGGTGTATTTTATAATTATGATCATAAGTAGGCTCCAATACTATAGAGCGTTTTACAACGCATAAATAGCAAACTTCAAAATATAACCGGTGAAAATTTGAATTTTTTATTTGTTATTGCCGAGTGAACGCGCACATGGAAAGTTTATTATTTGCATACCTACAAAATAATTAAAAACCAATTGACTTTTATTTCAGTTTCAAATATTGTGAAAATATTCTTAATCGATTAAAACTTTGCGAAATGCTGTTTTCATTCATTTCACGTTTCTAAAATGTTTTTTCTCCTTTTCCAATTGTTTTTAAACAAATCGATTCTAATTTAGGTCAAGCTTGTATAAAACGTACTTTTTTTAAGAAGCAGCATTTTGTTATAATTTAGTTTTTCGTTGAATGCGTTTAAAACAAAAATTTTATTAGAAATAAAGCTGTTTTGAGCAAGAGTATTTGATACCAATAATAAATCCATCATTTTAGAGATGCACATCTGCATTCGAAAAAACAGCACGTTGATAAAAATTTTAGTAAAAATCATTAATAAAACTGTGACTAAAACTCTAAAATTGTTATTTTCTAGATACTGAAATTATTCGTATATCTTTTCAACTATTAAACGTGAAATATATTGCATTACATTGTGGTTATTTTTTATAGGTCAATAGTTTCTAGAAGTTGAGGCACAGATAATGACTTGATGGTGCATCGGCCATTATGGGCAAGTCTGATAATGAAGATCCGAAGTTAAAGCATCTTTCAAACACCGAAGTTGTAATCACCAGCTTAACTGCAGGTGCTATAGCTGGAGCTCTAGCTAAAACTACAATCGCTCCTTTGGACCGAACTAAAATTAACTTTCAAATAAGGTAAAATAAATTTTTATCTAGAAAAATTACTCAAATAAGCAACACATGCCTCAAACATTAAATTCGTACACATTTGCAATAGCAATGAATGAAATTTAAAATCTTACTTGCAATAATTCGTAATGTCTGTCCTACTCCGATGATGTCTTTAATAAGTGCTTAATTATTATGTTTAGTCAGAAAACTTATTCCACAAAGAAAGCTTTGAGGTTTATCGGGGAAACAAGGAGAAAAGAAGGATTCTTCGCATTATGGAGAGGAAACAGCGCAACTATGGCACGAATAGTGCCCTATTCGGCGATTCAATTTACTGCACACGAGCAGTGGAAGAGAATACTGAAAGTTGACGAGAATAATGGGTAAATGCATTTATTTTTTTAAGTTAGTCTCGAACGAATTCAGAAATTAGCAATCGAAAAAACATTACATGCAAACAATAAGTCAGTAGTGGGAGGACAATTTTCCTAAAATAGCCAATTGATGAGGAATCTGTATTTTAAGGCCTCTTAAATATAAGAATAGCAATAATTTCGCTGTAAAGGCGTTTTTTGTTTATTAATTTCGTTCCATTTAAAAATAGGTGGTAAATACACCATTACCGACTAATTTAAAGCGATTGATAAAGGTTCTGGACGAATTGGTTGTTTGCAAAATGCAATAAAATCAAACGTTTTATACTCGAATTTGTCTTTAACTTTGTTTGTCTAGTCGCCTTTTCAAGATTTAATGTTTTTTATTTCATTAAAACATTTCACGTAGGAATTTTCTATTTCCTTCTTAATATGTTATACAATTTTGTTGCGTTTTATTTTAATTATTTGATGTTAGAAATTGTGCTTGAAAGTCAATACTTGTGTTTTTTTAATGTTTTAATGTCAATACTTTTTAATTTTAAATTTAAACCGCTCAGTATTTTTTTTTAATGCAGAAATATTAAGTTTTGGTTTTGAACGATTTTAGGTCTAATGAGAGACTGTTTTTGGCAGGAGCGTTGGCCGGACTGACCTCTCAAGCTCTGACCTATCCATTTGATTTAGCACGCGCTCGAATGGCTGTGACCCACAAATTAGAATATGCTACACTTAGACAGGTACATTTTCAACTTTATTATATTTGAGGAAAAAATTGCAAAACATTGTCAATTTCGTAAAAGTAATTGTGACAAAATGAATACCTAACAATATATTTTTTCCACAGGTTTTCCAAAAAATTCGGGCTGTTGAGGGGTTACCAGCTTTCTGGAAAGGATTCGTACCCACGATGGTCGGTGTAGTTCCGTATGCTGGAGTTTCTTTTTTCACCTATGATACTCTTAAAAGACTGTACAGAGGTAAGTGCAATCCTGACTGTTTTGTGACTGTATACTTTATTTTTAAATATACAATAATTAATAACAGTTTTGACAAATTAGCAGTTTAAGTGCTTCAAATAATGGGTATCACTTGAAGGTAGTGGTAATTCCATGAATAACTTTCACTTGTATCAAAAACATAATATGTACCTTGAAAATCCATTCTGGTTTTCAAGTATGTAATGAATTAAATCGACAAATATTATTAAAAATAATATCGTGTAAATTAACAAAAGTTTGAAAAATTACGACTGATAAAAGAAAACCTGAAAATAATTCCAAGAATTATTTGTTCTAACTATTTTCTTTCAGAGCATGTGAACAATGCATTCATAGTTCCTCCTGCGGTTTCTCTGGTTTTTGGAGCAATTGCCGGCATAATCAGTCAAAGCGCTAGCTATCCATTTGATATAGTTCGTAGAAGAATGCAAACCGATATGACTGGAAAATACCCGAATATGCATGAAACAATACTCTATATTTACAGGTAAACTATTTCAAACTGTTCAGAAAACGAAACCCACGTTTTCCAACTTAATATAGTTACGTACAGATTATGTGTTGTTCTTATTGCTAAACTAATCTATTTTTATTTTTCTATCTGATAAAATTGTCTGAATTTTCCATTTCCATTGTGTCAATTTAATATTTCTTCGCTATTCTTGTCGATGTATCTAAAAAGCACAAATTATAAATGTCGCACTTTTTCCGATTATTTTACATCGATCATGGTGTACACATTTGATTCTATTTTCCCAACATATAAATCTTTCATAATTAACATTCTGTTTTGCATTCCGGAGCAGCATTAACTAAATAATTTGTGTTCCGGAGAATTAATTTCTATCCCTATGAGCCATTGCAGATGAATAATACATATGGAATAAAGCATTGCAAAATAACATTCCTAATTCCATATATCAAAGAGCCCTAATATAAATAATTAATATTTTACAAGATTCTATCAAATTTGGAGTAGGGTTAATAATATCAAGCTATTCAGATGTAGTTTAACAGCAGATAAGTTGATATTTCTGTTCATTTATACTTTAGGACTGAAGGAATCCGAAAAGGTTTCTATAAAGGCCTGTCGATGAACTGGATCAAAGGTCCAATTGCCGTTGGAATTAGTTACGCAACTTACGACAACATTAAGGATATTCTTAGGACGTCGGTAGTGAAATTTAGAACTAATTCGTTGATATAGTGCCTAGCAGTGGTTAGATCTGGTAATACAACAATGAACGTAGGTAATGTCGATTGTTTGATGACTGATATAAACTTTTAAATAATTCCCGTTTGTTAATTGAACGGACCTTTACAAATGTGTTGATTTTTTAAAGACTATTGGAATATTTTTGTTGCCTTCCTAAAATTGTCCATGAGTTTTTGTCTACGTGTTTACAACTCTTGATTTAATTTTCCTAAGTGTCCGAGATAAAATAAAACCTGCCCATATTTTAAAACAACGCAAGCAAGTTTTTCATATTTTTTGTCTGATTGATAAAGTGTAAAATCCAGTATTTAGTTTCATGTTGAATTACGTGCAGTCGACAATAACAATTGTGTATTATGGTATATTAAATTTGTTCATATTCTAGAATTTTTAAAAACGGATTAAAAATTGCCTCTGATTGCCTTTTTGCATTCTGTTTATAAACGTTTGCTTTTTATTATAAATAATGTGTAGACATATTGCTCGCGCACACCTCAATGAGCTCAAATGTGCACAAAAATAGTTTCACTAGTTGATATAACCCTGCCCTAAGTGCGAGTTGCAACTCAAGCATATAGATGATTTTAAATGCATACGTTCGAAAATCGAATTGAAAATGTGCTTCCATCGCGTAAATTATCAGAGTTTTGGTGTTTCCACCTTAGAAGATTTTTTAATAAAAGAAACACATGAGAACCTTCAGGTAGTACTTTCTGACGGTTGCATGATCAAAAAGGTCAATTTTTTGCGTATAAATTTATAAAATAATATTATTTGTGATACATTTCGTCTTTTTCAAGTGAGAAGCTTAATTGATTGTGCAATTGGCAGTGAGATTTTATTATCTTATTATAAGCATAATAAATTTAGATATTACAATTTTTTTAGTTTGAAATGAAAAGGTGCAAGATTTTTATTTGATCCATGGGCCACACCGCAAAGATTTTCTAATAAAATGAAACTGCTAAGCCTTTATTATCACATTAAATGGTTTCAATGTTCTATTATTCGATATTTATAAAACTGTTACAATTGATATGGATATTATTATGTAGATTGGCATTTATTCATATGTTGTATAGTAAAAGTGATGTTTCAATGCAAGTTGCTTTGTGCTTAGATGTTTTCTTTAGTTGTTTCTATTCAACGATTCATTTTCTAGATATTGCTAGTCATTCGATTAAGCCATGTGTTTTAAATTACTGAATGACCATTATTTTAATTTATATTATTGATCACAGTTTTGATTAGTTAAAGTCATACGTTCCTAGTAGTGCAGTAATCAGTTTAAATGTCCAGTGCATAACTAGATGAATAGTCTTCATAAATATTATTTTTTTTTAGTGTATCAGGTTTCGATAATGAGAAATTTGTGATCAATAATAGATGCATAAAAAATTATCATCCCATTTCGGCAAATTAGGAAAAGGAAATACCTATATTAGTTTCGTTAGAATTGAAGTTATTTGCTTCTACTGTGCAAAATATAATAGTTGTAAATAAAGAAATTTTATCAGAATTGTAAATAGTTTAGTGACGAAAATGTCGGATTGTTGTATTAAATTGTAGAGATATTTAATATATATTTATTTATCAGTTTTGTTTCATTTGTCCTGCAAAAAAGACAGGGAAAAAGGAAGATTAATTGCATACTTGTGATCAGAGTATCATTTGATTTATTATAAATTTGAAAATTGATAATGAAGAATGAATGAAAAAGGTACCTGACCCTGATCATCCGGAGTGTCTATTTTGCCCTTTATCTAAAATATCAATAAATCCTTTGTCGTGCAAAGAAACCCCAGTATTACAGAGGAACCCCATTCTGCTGATAAAAAAGCGTGCACAGCGGAAGAGCTCGTATCTTGCAGGGGAACCCCATTTTGCTGGTATAAATAAGCCTGCACAGTGGAAATCAGTCCCGTTTTGGACAACGCAACGATACATACAGAAAATATGGTCGAATATATTGTCTAAAACGACACAACAACAAAAAAATATTTACATATGTATTATTTTTATAATCCATGTTTGAAACTGAGATCTTTACAGAGGCGGCAACAGCGAGAAGCAGAAGAGAAATATTACATATGAAAATCAATACCCGATCTCTCGAAAAGCAGCCGCAGTTATCCTGTACGTTCCAGGATCGGCCAGCTTTTCGCATGTTTCGGGATTGATCTTGGCAGCCCTGTTAAGGGTCTTTTTTTAAATGTTGAACCAAAATTTTCAGTTAAAAATGGACAGGCCAGCCGTCAATGTACTAGAAGACAACAAAGGAAAAGGTGAGGCTCTTAGCAATGGAAAGATACCCCGATGTAATGAAACTGAAAAGAAAACTGTGGAAATTAGAGTAAATACAGACGCGGCAATCAAGCAGCTTGAAATTCCCTACAGGAAAGCCGAGGGCTTGGAAAATTCATATTTGTTTGCTGTAAATAATAAAGAACAAATTGAGGTAACTGAAAAAAGAGTCTCACAGGTGCCAGGTGAGATAAATGACGATATTTCAATGCTAACAAAACCAATACTATTTATTATCATTAACAACCTTTATTATAAAAAAGATACTAAGCAGGTGTGTAGACACTGCATAGAATTCAATCAAAAATGCCACATTTTTCATTCAAGCGTATATTTTCTGTCCCTTGATTTATATAGAAATCACAATACAAGATAGTTTTTATTGAAGGTTTGTAATGCCAACGCTTCAAATATTTTATTGCTTTTTCCTCCTATTATATCAAATAATGTACACGTTTAGCCAAGAACGCCAGTATAAGCTGGGTGTCGCACCTTTATAAATTATGCCAGAATGTTGGCAATAGAACATAAATGACCTAAATACATAATTAAATAAAAAGTGCACAGAAAATATAAAAACAGCAAATATATTTCGCTTTGAATTAGACTTAAAAATAAGGTGCTTAAGGTAAAATATAGATATTTAATTGTCCCACATTATGGATCTTGAACAGATTAACATTAATTTCAGGAAATCGTGGCTAAACTTGAGACGTTAACCAAAGTAGTCTGGTCCGTTAAGCAAACAAGAAACTTCGAACCTTGCTTGAAAAAGAAACCAAAGAAGCCTATGACGATATGGAAAAGGCTATACGGATGCCATATGGCTACACGTACTAGAACGAAAACGAAGAAACTTAGGTAATTCAAATTAAATTTGCATAATTTTTTGAAATTTAATTCGCGATCTTGCAAGCGTTTAGTTTTTAAACTATAAACCAAATTTACAAACTTAAATTGTTTCCTTGTTGCTCTTGTTGATTAACATTTACCGTTTGGTCTGCGTTTCAAACATGCATAATTCTCAAAAAAATGCCGCTTACTTTTGCAAACGATATCCCGAAACTGACTATTTTTGCAGGAATAAAAAGTCACGAAACATCAACTGTCCTGCTCAGCTGCTGGTTTCAATACGTACTTTTGTGGCCTCTTCTCGAACAAAACCAACATTAACACTGTTCGATAAACGATTTCCGTGCCTGTTTCAATTTCGCAATCATCACAATCATTTAGTGGATATTCCGGAAGAATTGACCACAAAACCGATGGGGGACGATCTCCAAGAAGCCATTTGTAGGCTTTTAAATAAGGTATAGAAAAATTGGTAAACAGTCACTAAATTTGCTTCTTTTAAATGAATTGTAAGACATATATGTGCAAGGGTTAAAAAACTTGGTTTTCAGAAAAGCTAAATTTGATTTTAGTGATTACGCCAAACCGACACTTCAGTTTCATATTAATTTCAGCACAAAACATGTTTAATGTTATTTTTGAAAGCGGAAAAATAATAAACGAATATAAAGTAAAATTAAAAATACATTAGGAAAAACCTATTTGTCTTATAATAAATAATAGGTTGAAAATGAAGCAGAAATAAATAAGCCCATAAATATATAAACAGTAACGTTTCCAAAATAAACACCCAACAGACGCGCTTTAAAATACGAAGTATGTCCGTATAATGTTTCGCCCAACTTTGTATGTTGGAAAAATTATATTTCACTTCTTGATTTATGCATCTTAACATTGCGAACATTGTATTAAGCCTTATTTATTTTTATTCATTTACAGGGTCATTCATGTGCTTCAGCCTTCCAGACCCTTTATGTGCTCAAAGCAGAAGAATACGGTCCGAACTACCAAACGAAAATTACCGATAGACATAATTTTGCGAGACGCAATGATATTTCATCAATATATAAAACACACGGTTTCAAAGAAAAATATCATCGCTACCTCGACTTATCGTACACTATAAAGAATCTAGAGGAAATGATGCATTCATATGAAGAAACTAATGGAACACTATTTAAAATTTCGTCAAAGGACGATTCTATTTCCATCTGTTTATCCACGCCCTTAATGCAGAGGAATGTTCAACAAATGTCGGAAGTGCTGTACATTGAACCGTCCAATGATGAATTCAAAGAGTTCAGAATCTACTTTATCCTCACTGAAACTAGTGTTGGAGCCCTACCAATCAGTTGCATTTTAACGAATAAACATGATATGCCAGCCTTCAGCGAAGGAATGAAATTATTCTTTGAAATTATACAAATTCAGCCAGTTGCTGTGTTAAGTAACGCAACCATTATAGCGGAATTGGTCAGTCAGAAGTATTTTCCCAACTCAAAGAAATTGCTTACTTTTTACCACACGGTCAGTGCGGCTTGGAAGGTTTTATATGAAACTAGGTAATATATTTTTTAGAATTTACAATAGAAACTATTAAGATCATATTTCTAGACATGAATTACCTCGAATAAAAAAAGAATCCTATTATCATCTGTTTAGAGAGATCGTTTTTGCAAGCAGCGAAAAAGGACTAATGATAGCACGACAGGTTTTGGCGGTGGAATGTACTCATCCAAAGTTTCTAAGCTTTATAGACAAAATGTACGAAAATATCCCATTGTGGTGTATGTATTACAGGTGAGGTACATAAAAAATCACTCTAAAATTGATTAAATTTGCCATTGATGAGAGGAACGTTTGAGACGAGAAAATTTATATTTCCAAATCGTAGATTTAGTGTATTTGTCCCTTTAATAATAGTTGCTTAATTTATAGGCAATTTATGAGTTTGAATGGCGTTAGCCCTTTCGACTACAATAAAACAGAAATATCGTTTATGATATTTAGGCTAATTTCCAAAATAGCACTGGAAAGAACAAAGCTGTTCAATATAAATCAAATAACTGATTTCATTTGCTCCGCATTTGAGAAGTTCTACAAAAATAGAATTCTCGAAATGGTCTTCGGGAAAACCAGTCCAGTGCTGGAAGAAAAATACGGCCGAATTGGAGAAATTGATCCGCCGCAAATGGAAGATATCGGTCACCATTTATACTTGTTCACCAAATCTATACCGGAATTATCGGATGAATATTATCAGGTAAAAACAACTCTGTAATCTAAACGACAAAAAATTTACAATAAGAAAAATCGGCTTGCCCTGAAGAACTGTCCATATACTCAAGCATCCAGATTATTTCTCAGTTTCAGTGTGAATTTTCACGGCTAATATCAAATCACGCCAAGTTTTAAGACCTTGAAGGTGCAAATCGAAAAGCGCGAAGCTGAATTTAATCGAATAAAATTTATTTGCAAGCCCTTATGCAAATCTGATTTTAAATAAACTTTTGAGCTAAAAAAACCTTCGGAAACAACGAAAGTACGAACCACAAAATAAATGAAAAAATTTGAAATACTTTTGCTATTTTAGGTAGATATGCTAACGGATCTTTGCACGTGTGGCATTGGGTCGATTGGCAAGCATTGCGACCATGTGGCAGAAACCCTGTCTAAGTGTAAAGTATTTTCTCCAGAACTGACGCTGAATGAAAAAGCTACATTCTATGGCATCGCTACCGGAAAACTCATTAATCAAAACGAATTTTCCGGCGCTCACAACTTAACTTTACTTGAAGAGCGAGCGTTCTGTTCCAGTCCAGCAACAATTGTGGGCTCAACAGAATTGGATTTACATCAGAATGAAATTAGTGAGTAAATACAAAATCAAATTTAAAGTACGATTGAAATAAACGATTCCAGGTGGTAATTGGAGTTATAGAATCATCGAAGAGGTCGAAAATACTAAAAAGCAGTGGATGTTATACTCAAACAAGATTTCACAGCTGATTGAAAAAGATCCTGCTAAATTTGTGCCTGCTGTTAATACCCATTTGAATAATATTGAAAAATACTCTACATCTTTACCCATGCTCCTTGAAGGACTATACGCGGGATTTCCTACCCAGAACGTATCAGCAGCCAGAACGGATCAACCACCTCCCTTAACAATCATCAATGGTAAAAACAATACAGCTGCTGGCAAAGTGAAAAAAGTTTATCAGAAATCGGCAAGAGTCGATAATAAAACTCCCCCATCAGTTAAGAAAAACAGCGAAAAAATTAAAATCCATCAGCAGTTGTTCCGGCAAGCCGGTGTACGACCAAAAAATAATAATTCTGAAAGAGAAGGTGCAATTGTTAAACATCAAGTGCCAGTAGAGTCGAATTTGGAGCTAATTTGGGAGAATATCAACGAACCCCCCACTTCCGGCTTTTCGATGGAACAAATTCATCACAACAGGAGCCTTCAATACAATTTGCCAGTTTTGGAAGGAAATGTAGATTTTCTAGAGGAGCAATTACAGGTCTGTCACTTTACAAACCTTAGTATAATTGTTTTAAATTAAATTTCTTTATTCGGATAGGATGGAGAAGAGGAAATCGACGAATCCATGATTCTAGAACAGTTCTCCAATCTCGACTTCGAACTGAATCCTGAACCAATTCGCAATCCTATAAGGAATGAGTCTTCCAGTGTATTTGACTTAGAAAACACGGTTTATATAGATGAAAGCGCTCTGAGACATTTAGCTAGAAATGAATTAACGATTATCGACGAAAATCAAGAAATCCTCATACTTCCTTTAGAAACAGATTACTCACTCAACTGCTGTTTTTAGTAATGGAAAATGTAATATAATTGATAAAAACCTTGATGCGCTCACGAGTTTTTCTTTCCCGCTTGAGGATAAAAGTAAAACTGGTCTACTCAAATATTATTGATCGATTTATGCAAATTTGCTAATTTTGCCGTTTGGACTATAAAAACCATATGCGTTTAAATAATTTATTAAGGCAACGTTTACTCTCTTTAAACAATTCGTTTTTTTAATAAATTGAATTTTAAAATAATATTCATAATTGTATATTTTTACAAGCTTCCATCTTTGCACCACAGAAGTCTATTTAGAGCATCTAAAACAAGGTACAACTGGCTATAGAATTAATCTTATTTCGTAGGAATGAACAGAATATAAAAGTGTGTATAATACTAGACAGATTGATTGTTAAAAATTGCAGCTTGTTTAATCGCTCAGAAGGTCATCATCAAGGTTTATATCCTGCAACAAAAACCATTCTTAAGCATTAATATTTTCGTAATAATGAAATCTTATTATTAAAATATTTTTTGGTGATTTGCAAAATAATTAATTAATACCTAGAACTTACCGTGGTATCAATATTCTCATCAAGGTTGACGCTATCCAAATCTAGATCTATATCGTCATCATCATCGCTTTGAGGTGCGGGAGGTCTATAAAACATCATACAATAAGCAATGCGTTCGAAATAATCCGCTGTTCAAGTCTATTACCTGTTTTGGCTAATGTTACTAGAGCTTTCTGGTGCATTCGATAATCCAGCATCAGTGTCCAAACCCAGAGAAGACGATTGACATTCTGTGATTACGTTTCTTTCGTGATTCGGAGTCACAGATAGAGCCTGAGAGGCAGGAACTATTGAATTTTTGTTTTCAAATATTTTTTGGGCCGCTACAGCTTCTGCCAAGCCTAAGGAAACAAATTCGGATGAACCAAATTTACTTTCTTATTTATATAGCTTTATATTTGTTATTATATTGTTTCAAAGAAAATGACTACTTTCATAGAAAAATTACAAGTTTCTGATGGAGATATTTCAAGAGCCGAAGGAACTAATCAGAAAGCAATGCCTTACAAAAACAATCAAAATTTCTACTTAAGCAAAAGGACTTAAAACATTTTCCGCTGGCACTCTTGATTGAGGTAGGGTTGATAGGAAAATAATAATTGAATTAAAAGAAAAATCAGAATAACCTGTAACTATAAAATGAAGTGATTATCCAAGAAAGCTAAAAATGTTCAACAACCCGACATAAAAATCAAGGAAAATACTAAACTCTTACCTGGAAATAGATTTTCGTATTGCTTGGGATCCGCCAAACTCTGGGCAGCTTTTTCATTCGTTTGAGCCAGTTTCTGCTTCCAAAGATCGACAACCTCTGAGATTTTATCTGGCATATATGACCTGTAAAGAAAAAACAAACCTAATGATCGTTCATTGCCTGAGCTCTTAATATTTACCTGGCAAAGAAAGCGGCTTCTGGCAGCCGTCCTGTATCTATTAAAATGCTCAAACATTTCTGTAAATCGCCGGCCAATAAGTACGATAAGAATGAGAGATTGTATTTCTCTTCGGTATACGTAAAATCTGCTAAATGTTTGACTAGATCTAAGTCTCCTGAACTAGTGGCTAGAAGAAGAAGACCACCGTAGTCTTGAGCTTTTTGCATACACTCTTTGGCTGTAAAGCAAATAAAAGATGTTAATACTTTACTAATTACTTTGAATGAAAGCAGGATGGTGGTAAGTTTATTAAGTCATCCAGAAAGATCTTTACCAACCTAGTTGTAGATTATTGTTACTAGCAGCCAATTCCCCTAGTTGGCTCCATTTTTGCTGGTTGTTTGCCTCAACGGCGAGAACTCTGGCAGTATTCAAATCTTCTAAAGCGATAGCCAGTTCAAATTTATGGTCCGGATCTGAAGAAACAGCCAAAGCTTGTTGTTTGAACCCTTGTTTTTCCAGAAAATGTGCCACTCGCGTTCGGTGTTCTTTAGGAATGGATGGCAATACTCGATCGGCTGTAGCAAAGTCTTTACGCATTACAGCGGTTTGATATTCAAGAACCTGCAAAATAAAAAAAAATTTAAGACTGAAATTATCATCAGAATAATGAGTTCATTTATAAACAGCACGAAACAAAAGTAGTTGGCAAGTAAACGTACAATAAAAAGTCTGTTTTGTAAGTCTAGCATTCAATAATCTAGAAAGAGGATTCATTCTTTACATTAGCAAAAAACTTACTCATAAATAAAGAAAACTCATAAGTTTAAAGAATGTGTCGAGTCTCTCCTTCATAAAAGACAATAAGTATCTAATTAAAAATCTTACCGATAGAAGAAGCTGATAGCTAACAACTCCCAATTCCTTGTCGGCCAAGTAAAGCCTATCATCTTTTGGAATATAACCCAATACGTAAAGAGGCCGGTCTAAATGCGCTATCGTAACCAATTCTCCACCAACAAAGTAGTTTATTCTATTTACGGCATTTGTATAGATGAAGCAATCGCCAACCCACAATCCTGTGCGGACGCTCTCATTAATCTAGAAATTTGAAATAATAAATTTTAAAATAACAAAAAATTGTTTAAAAGTGTTACCTCGCCCAAAACATCAAATGCAGATTCGATGCCATCTTCAGCCACTTCGTTGTTATCTCTGGCCCTTTGCACTTGCTCCCCATCAAAAGACAATATGTAGTAACTATCTTCAGTGGCTAAACATACCAAAGCTCCGCTAAAATAAAACATATAATTTTAAAGATAATAAAATAGTCGACTTTATAATAGGAATATTTTGAAATAAAGAAATTAACAACGCTTGCTTACCTATCCGACCAATAAACAGCTCTGGGATGAATCTCAATGCGCCTTACAAGCTCCAGAGACTCCCAGTCATAAAAACTAAGTCCAGCCACCGATTTTACTCCCAACAAATAGCCTCCAAATATACCATCAGCAGACGATTCTGACTTAAATTGCTTTTTTTCTTTGAAATTTTTGAAAATACGAATTGTGGAACCTAGACAGCAGTAATTCAAGGATTACAATGGTTTGGTGTTTAGAACAATAATGTATAGAAAATTGAAATTATAAACAAACTATATCAATCTCCAAGCTCTTACCTGATTCCCTTATTGCATATTCACTTGAATCTTGAGCCCAAACAAACTCCTGTGCGCTACCAAAGGCTTTATTTCTCAAAGCCATTGCCGTGTAAATAATATATTCACCATCTCCACATACAACCACAAAACGTCCGTTAGGATTATGTTGAATTGATTGTGGATATATTTCACACGCTCCCATATCTTTAGTGGCTACTGGAAGCTTTTCACCATCGCGGATTTCAGCTCCTATAAGAATACACAGGCATATTTTAAAAAATGATAAAAACAAGAAATCTAGAACACGAATTAATACATTTTAAAAACTAAAACTAAGACGTTCTGCATTCAAAACGATTAGAAAGTGATGAGAAATGTATAATTATAAGGCAAAGCGGAACAATTCATGCAAAAACACACTCACCTTCTGGTAGGGCTTTCAAGTTAGCCTGCTGCAACTCGCAGTGCCGAGCCCATATTATTTTTCCTCCATTAACATCCATACTGACTGCTGGTTCTTCTCTGCCTACTTTCACCATAATGCTTCCTAAACAAAGCAATGATTAATAGATTAAAAAATACAAAAAGTTTATAGTTCTATGAATAGAATGTGTACCTTCATCGTATCCTATGGCCACATTGTTGGAGCCCCTCAAGCATGTGATTGCCCACACTCTTTCAAAGCCATAGTTTAAGCTGCTCTCCAAACGATGCGTATTCGCATGCCACACCCGAACAGTACCATCTTCACTGCCTGCAAAATAATTAGAAATTTACTGCTTAAAATTAGTCTTGTAACTTCAAATTTACTATTTTCTGTTATAAAAAAGTTTCGTGTTTTAGTCTAGAATATTACCTATTAAATGGTAAAGATTCGTAAAGATTATTTATTTATTTCGTAAAAAATTTCAAGCCCTATTAATGTTAAATACAGTTTCATGTTTGAAATAAGAGAGCACTGCATTTAGCAAACCAACTGTATATATTTTCCCATTTTCTTTTGTATCTAAGAGACTTGGACCAATCAAGTAAATTACAGCGACGAAAAAGTACCTGTTAGAACCACAGGTAATTCAGGATGAAAACAGACAGCGGTAACATTTTCTCCATGTCCTTCCAAGGTTTGTACACAGGTTTTATTCTGATAATCCCAAATCTTAACTAGCCGATCATCAGCGCCGGAAATGATGTACGGCTTATCACCTCCATGATAGTAATCCACGCAATTTACACCTTTTTCGTGTCCTTCCAAAGTGAAATTTGCAGTTGCGGATCCTAAAATAAATCATAGAATTTGCTCAATATTTTTCCTGAATTTTAATTAGCTTCACATTGAAAAACAATCCCTATTCAACATGCTTCTTAACGGGCTGTTATTAATAAAACATTCCATTATTAGTTACCTCTTCACATGAATAAATAATAATTATTATAGATATAAATTAAAGCAATTCACAAAAAAAATATAAATTAAAATATTAAAAACCAATTTCTACTGCAGGAAAACACAATAAAAGAATGTATTATGAGCAGAGAAATAGATGGGTCAATAAAGATCCGACAATATTATTTTGGTTTTAATCAAAATATTGATATTAAAAACCGATCTATCCCAGAAACACAATAAAAGAACATATTATGAATAGATAGCACATTAAAGGCTTAAGAAACTGCTCAACAAAATTAAAGTTACAGTAAAATTTGTTCTAACGTAGGAACTGGATAAATTCTGATTGCTTCAAGTGATTTGGTTTCTGTTTGTAGGGTTATTTGTTTTTTTATCAATGTTTTGATAAAAATTAAGAACCTTAGATAAATCTTCTACAGGATGGCAAATGAAAGAACCACAATTAAGGAAAATGCGGCATATAAATAGGTTTCTTGTAGTTCAACGCCAAAAGTTTAAAAATAAACCAAATTGCTCGAAACGGTTTTAGAATTTTTAGGTCATTTTTTCCTATTTACAGGGTGGTCTCAAAAAATCAACTTTTTGGTCTTCGATCAATTTTCACCATATTGAGCTCATAATGAAGCTAAAACTTCACAGACAATCTAAAACGAAATTACGCTGTACAGGGTTGTATGAAAAGTGACTCAGACAACCGAAAAACGCACTAACCGGAAAAGAATTACACTCAAAATTAGTCCAAATTTGTCCATGTAACGTTTATTTTGTTGAGCAGTTACCTTACCTAACTGCCAAACTTTTACTGTTCGATCCAGCGATGCACTGGCAAATGTATTGTTGTCTTTCGGATTTATGGCAATCTGCATAATGTAATGCGAATGACCCTCAAATATTTGTTGACAGGCCCAGGCCTTATCCCAGTTCCATAGTTTGATGAACAAATCATCTGAAACAATTAAAAATCTATAATAATTAAACATTTCGCATATTACGTGTAAACAATGAATATATTAATATAAGAAAAATGCATTTTTAAAATTTCTGTAATTGATATCCGGATCTTGCTCGAAGAATCAGAAACCTACCTATATCCAATCAAGTAGGTACCCATATAAAACTTCTATGGAAAATATACAAGTTATATAACACTATTTGATTAAACTGGTTATTAAAGTTATTGTTTAGCCTTAGTATTGGAAACATTGTATTCAGATTAATTTTCTTAATTCAGTTAACAAAAAAGTTAAATATCTGCAATTATTAATAACAGGCAAGACACTGCAGGCAGAAAAGTTGAGAACTTTAAAAACACTTTAGCAGCAGATACTATAGAATGCATGCTCAATAAAATATATGCTAACAATTCTAATGATAATTTTTAAGATGAATTAAGAAAAGCATTGTGTTTACTAGGAGCTTATAAAGCAACAGTAGCATACCTAATTTGTCGTTTGCACTTAATATAGTGAAACCCTGGGGTAACAATTGTGAACCCACAATGGATTTAAAAATTAAATATAAGCTGCATCAACTTACCACTACTCGTCAGAACATAGGGCTGTGTCGGGTGTATGACAATGCATCGAATATAATCAGAATGAGCTTCAAATTTATGAACCCTTTCCAGAGTGTTATAATTGAACACTCTGATTTGCATATCATCAGAACCAGTGATTATCCAGTTCTTCCTAGGAACAAACTTGGAAGCTCGAACTGGCAAGTCGCAAACTTCGAAGGTTTTCAGCAGCTGCTGATTGTCAAGGTTGAAAAGGTTCACCACTCCACTGTAGAGCGAACATAACATCCAGGGCTCCGTTGGATGTAGATCTACACATTTTACCCTATCAGAACGGGCGGTTAATTTTCGCTTGATATCCAGTCGAAGCGGCTGTAAAGTGGAAGTTAGTAAGTAAGAAGTACCTGAAGAAAACTATCAGTTTACCATTTTGCGAAAATTGCTAGTTGTTTTTCACAATCAAAAATCTGTTTTTTCGATGAAAAGTGTACACGAACTTATAAACACATCAGCAAAACGTCAAAAGTGGTCATAACCACAGATTTCACATTTGAAGTGACGTGTGTTGATCGGTAATGCCAATGAATAAAAAACAGTTCTATGAACTCTATGACAACATATTCGAGAAACTTTCTCATTTTTCATTCATTTGATATGACCAAGTATTGATGCAACATATCAATTCTCAAATTCTGTAATAAAAACTAAATGATTTCTTGTTAATAAGCGGCAATAATTATGTATATGAGCATTATTTCAATTTGAAAAAAAAACAAGAAGTTGGCAAGTGTTAACAGTACACGTCAATTTCTCCAATAATCATTTCCATGTATTTGCCGAGCGATTCAACTGCTATGTCTTTTGCACATATATGAAATGTATATGTCTATCCGCATCTAACTCGACTACTGCTTAAGTGAACTGGCTCTTTTAATTCCCCGAATGCGCTCCAATCATTCGCGGACGTATGTCAGTGGACGTGTCAAAAAATGTGGTGATTGTGCCGGTGAAACTTGAAAAAAACATTAAACTGATACAGGATTTCTTGCAAAATGACCGCAAAACTGTTGCTGGGTATGAATTAAAACGTTTTCCATAACCATATCCATTAGCCGTAATTGTGCTTTTTTTAATTTTAGTTTTCTTATTGGCGACAATAACTCTTCAGTTCTCCCAAGGTAGCATAGAAGGATTTATTCCCCCACGTTACACTAAGCTTTTGGACGTTGCTCATGAAGCCTGTGCCTCAACAGGGAACATTCCCAACATCTATTATGCTGCAAATATTTATAAACAGATGAATTATCCAGTTCCCGAGAACTGCAAGAAACCTGCTTGCGAACAGCTACTAAAAGCTCTATCGGCTCCCGGATTGGAAATCGATGTTTTGTTTCTGGGTTTAGGAGCGCAGAAGATATTGAACTGCGAAGGAAATATACCCAAAGATAGACTGATAAAGGTATATCCAAATGCTTTCCATACAAGCTACTTGTCCACTATTGGAGGCGTATTGCTTATTGATTTTTTTTTCTTAATTAGCAACAGTAATGCTTTATCAAAGTGTACTGCTTTTCAACCACAAATACACTAAAGTGGGCTTATCTTTCTTACACATTTAATTTTTTAAATTACATTCCGCAGGAAGCACAGGCTGTTCTTCAGAGTGAAAAATCAACAGTTCCCAATCTTCATTACGCTGCTACAGTTTTAGTATCAGTAGGACAGCAAGTACCGAATGGTGCTAAAATTGCGCAGCTCGCTCAGGCCCAACTTAAGACGGATGATAGTGTGGTCGCTCTCGGACATGCCTTACATCTAGCTGCTTTATTAGGGGACTCTGGTGAATATAATCCCAATTTTCCTAACGCAGAATATCAATTAATTACATTGCATTTTGTTATAGGAAAGTTTATCATTGAGCGCATTGAAGATATAGTGGTGCAGGCAGATGAGATTGATGGCAAATTACTGCAGTGGGAAGGCGGATTGAGCACTACGTCTTTAGTACTAACAGGACTTCTTAAATTTCCCACTGTGAAATCGTTGAATCAAGTTCAAGCAGATAAGATAGCCAACTACCTTTTGTCCAGAGTCACAGTGCAAACACCTAGAGGTATTAAAACCTATTTTATCATAGCACGTTTCTAAACAATAATCTTTAATTGTCTCAAGACTTCGATAATGGATCTAGTATTCTATAAGACTTCGATAATAGGTAGATTCTATATAAACTTCCTAAAGCAACAGCGAATGCGGATTAATTGCCTAAAGATGCTTTTCAGATGATACCTATATTTATCCGTATTGGCATTTAGAAAGCTTTTTACTGTGATTGCTTCCATTATAGAAGTTACAGTTATTCCAAAGATAATAGTTATCTAATCTTGTGTGAAACTTGAATACTTTATTAGATAACACTCGACCTGTTATTGCCTGAGAAGTATTTGGTGAATGAACTGTCAGGATATAATTATATTAAATAAAAATCAAGTCACATTCACTTTTTCTAGATCTGTGCAAAGCCAGTAAATATGATATTATACGAAGGCTATGGCTAACTGCAGTGAAATTTTGAAATTAAATCTGAGTTTAAAAAAAGTTTTAATCTTCCTCCGAAGATAGCATTGCTGCTAAAATGCCCGTGACTTACGATTACTGCTTCGGCTTATTAATTGACATATATTATACTTGGCCGTTTTAGTTCGGTTTTAAATAACTCAGCTTTGTTATTAACTATTTGCCAGCGCAATAAGATTGTTGAAAATTTTACTTTTGTTTCGTTTTATTGGAAAATGTACTTGATTTTGCATATGACCTGTAAGGGGTTTACAATATGTTTATTTTTTATTCTTTCTAGGCGTTTCTTCACTTCTCGACGCCGGGGCTGCTCTTTCCAGCAGCAAATTATCTCCTGTGTCGATTTCCATTGTTCCACCGCCCATTGTATCCGAGATCGAGCCTAATCTGCGCATTCATGTTTCCGATATGTTAGGACGTGCTGTACAACCAGCGCTAAGTCCAGTTGTAGCTCAATCTGCAACTCGAATTGCCGATGATGTTGTGGTATTAGCTAAACAGCCCTTAAGTGTTGGTACCGAGAAAACGGAATACATCTTACCTTTAAAGTAAGTTAAATACAGTTTAAGTGTATTTTTTAATGCTGCTTGAAGATGTTTTGCTAAATGCGTATGACTCTTTCACATAAGTAAGCCAATTTACTGTTGTCGAAAGCGTTTCTAACTTTACTATTTTTACATTATAGGCTTATGCTTATATTTTTAAAGCAACTTTAACAGATATCCAGGTTTTTTATGCAAAAATCGTTTAGAAATTGAATTATGAAAATTGCTGCGATTTATTTCTATTTTAACGTTAATTTTGAAACTTTTCAGGCTCGAACCTGGTTTCTATAAAATATTGTTAAACGTGGGTTCCCATTCAGTCACTTTTAAAACGAAAGTCGTGGGACGAGTGCAGATTGAAAGCTGCGAAGTTGGTCTGTCTGATGCCGATGGAAGTTCGGCGCCACGGCTGGAAAAAATTAATTATGGACGTACACTGTCTAACAGATTAAACGGAGATTCTGGACAGAAGCTGATAATCAAGTTTACTTTAACAAGACAGGTAAGACTTCGTGTATTTTGTTAATTATTAGAAGCCAAATTCATGCAAGCAGATCATTTACGTTGTTTGAGTTCAATGTTAGGTAATAATTTGAGAATTATTCTGGCTGTAACAGTTGTTTAATGTAAGTACCGAGAAGCGTTAAAAACGTTCGTTATGCAAGAAAATACCGTTTTCGAAAAATCAACAACCAATCTGATAATCAAACGCGATTTTTTTATCTGTTGTAATTGTATGTTTAAATAGATATACATAAATTTGTATATCTATTTCGTATCATATTTGATTTATGAAGAGTTTTATGTTAAAATGCCCAACTACATGCATTTATTGAACATGCTGTCCCATATATGCATAGAAGGATTTATAGGCAAGAGATGGACGTAAAAGCCACTTAAAAGTTAACTAAAGCAATTGGCTTTAAATAAATATAAAAACATGTCAATAAAGATTAAACAAAATGTAGACTTAAAAAATAACTGAAGCCCTTAGGAGTCTCTTTAATTTTTCACAGAAGCATTAAAAAATGAGTTTCAAGCTTTTTTCAAATTCAGAAACCATTAATAGTTTACCCCATTTGTAAGTATCTTGATTGTTTATCGAAATCAAAGAAAACCATTTAAACAACGGAAAAATTTTACTGGGTTAACGGGTATGTATATGACGAGTGATATTGTTGCAGGTTCATCAAGCATTCGTACGCCTCTCAACCGCCAGTAAGGAGATATTCTTTGTGGCCGGTCAGGAATCCAACAATCAATACAAAGTTGAAGCAGATCTGGGAGAAGAGCTTCCTGTTTCCGATATTTTCAAAGTAGAAATTATCGTAGGTGATTATCTCGTCATCGAACCCGTGAAATGGCTGATTGGTGAAATTGAATTGAAAGCTTCCAATGCTGCTGTTAGTGCTAGCTCTAAGCCTATCCGGGGACCTAAACCGGAAATTCGGCACATGTTCAGACAACCAGACAAGCGACCTGCCCAAGCTGTGTCTTTACTGTTCACTGCTCTGACTGCTGCTCCATTTTTAGTATTACTCATTCTATGGAACATCATTGGAGTCAATCTTAGCAATTTTAGTGTGCGCGCGGTTCCGTTCCATCTCGGTTTCGGTGCAATTCTGGGGCTCTTTACTTTGTTCTGGTTGAAACTGAACATGTTTACAACTTGCGCCTGGCTCGTTCCCATTGGCGGCTTCACATTCGTTGCAGGGCAAAGATTGTTAAGTTCCATATCCAGAAGCAAAAAGGCTGAGAAATAAAGTAGGTAAATTGATTGAAATTGCTTTGAATGAGTGTTTGAATGGAGTATTCTGTTTCTATTCCAAAAGTGTTCTCCAGAAGCAATTTTTCAGTTATTGTCGTTTAGTGTCAACGAAATATGAATGCACCACTATGATACCATAAAGTATCTTATACAATGTAACTTTTGTAATTTTGTTGTGAAATAAACATTTCTTTAAACTATTATTTATAGAAGTTTCAAATCGTGCTTACTTTATTCACAGTTGGTTTCAATTAAACACACAAATACTGATTATAGCAAAGCAGGTTTGTTTATTAAGGGGAACCAGTGGGTAAAATTTGGGTATTGATCAGTTCTGGGTTCTGGTTAACTCTTGCAATGTATTCCTCGGCCATCACGCAGGCTTGTTCAATTTCATAGTTATGTGACACCAATGCCACCCATTTGGCTTCTAGGTTCTTCAACTGGTCACCTCCTTTGGTTTGAAGCGACTTCCTCTGCCAGTTAACTTCTTGTAACGCTTGTCGAAGCGCGGCTAATTTTTTGGATGCGATTTTCTCCAAGTCTTGTAATGTTTGAAGGTATCTAAAAGTTATTGGGAACTGTGAGGAAACGAAATCAACAATTTCAATTTTCATGCAATACTTTTCGTTTCTATTGCTTTAATTATTTTTTAACTAAAAAAATTCTCCTACCTTTGCCAAGCAGGACAACAGTATTCTAGCATAAGTTGCAGATTTAAAATTCTAACACCTTGATGCTCAAGTTGGGCTTGAGAATTGTTCACGCACTCTGACCACGCGTTCAGCTCGTTCAATTTCCCACTTGGAGGAGGGGGCAACTCGTAACGTTTCATGGAAATTGTTTCCATTGGAAGCCGGTTCTGAAGCCGTTCAAATTCATTGTGCATAATCTGAGTTTCAAATGAGGAGATGTTTAATGGTGGCAGATGTTCTAGATAATTCTTCGTTGGTCTATAACGTCGACATTCTTCTTCTACCATGGCAAAGGCCTAAAAATTTTCCATTGATTTCTTGTTTAATGTGTAAAATGCATGGTAAGTAATAAGCAGTTTTCAAAACTGTATCATTCACTAGCTGTGTGGATATGGTTAACTATTGAAAATGCATGTTTGAACTGCACTAATTTCTCTCGAGAGTTTGCACTCTGAAATGATTATGATGAAAGGGCGTGCCTTGGTGCGCTATAAGTCAAATTTATGTGATACAGAGCTGAACAAAACTGTGCCGTTTTTTTTTCCAAAATAGTAGATAATGTGCTGAATATATCGCTTATGAAAAAGATTGAGAAGTTATTTGCTTCTATTGAACTTAGTAACTAATAAAGTGGTAAAATTTGTGAATATTTCAAAAAAAAAATTCCTTTTTGAGCTTGCATCGACGCAGATAGAAACTTGCCGAATCTGTTTCCGGTAACGGAAAATTGAAAATGTATTTTTGATGTGGAAAGTTTTAAAATAATTGTATTATTTGCAAATAATCAAAAAATAATAGTGGCAAATTTCTCATTTTTTAAAAACTGAACGTTTTGTAGAACGCGTCTTTCAGTGTTGCTTCCAATAATAATTTCTACCAAATTTCGTTAAATATCTTTGCTCCCCATAAATGCGCAAGAAAAAAAATTCAACCAGCATTCATATAACATAGAATTCGTTGCTAAAATATCGCCATTTCCTCAAGAAAATTTCTCTATATTATTTGTTTCAGAGCCCAATAGATCTATAGAAAAACTGCAAAGCGCCCACATAACATGTATTTAATAAATTTACAGTTGAATTACTTAAGCATATTAAATCAAACGGTCAAAATTAAAAGAAACGCAAGTATTAAAACAAATATATTATCAGTGTATTCCATGATAACTTTAACTTCCCACTAAACCAAGAATTCACTTCAAAGATGAGAAGACTTGCATCTGAGTAATGTAAGCACGGCTAAAACGGGGAACGCGTTAATTAGTCCAGTATCGGGAACTTTCAAAATATATAATATCTATGGCCAAATATTTACGCGAGAATCCTAAAATGTCGCGTTTTCTGGCGCAGTTGAAGCACAATCTTATTTATTATGACTTTTTATTACAATACTGAAAACTGAATATGATTCCTACTAAATTTATGAATTATTGCGATCTTATTTGAAACTTTACCTGTAGGTATAGGTACTCTATGCACGGTAATAGAAATCGTAGTTTAAACTCCGTGTGAAATAGAAAATATAATTCATTCAATTTTGAGAACATTATCAAATATACGGCCGAAAATGAGACAGCGTTTCAAAAATGGAACAAAACCTTTTACTTAATTATTTCTTTCCCTACGATCTAATATTCCATAAAATCATGAAAAATGTCTTCAATATTATTTGGACGGTTGACATCAACGGGCTAAAAATTGTAGGTAGCTTAACAGAAAGAAATTGAGGGGAGTTAGATCGGGAGATATGGCAGGCTATTCTAAGGATCGTCTCCTACCAGTCCATTTATCCATGGGAATAGTTTGGCGGTGCACCGGGTTTCTGAAATCATAGATGATCTCTGCGAATGAGAAAATGTTCCGTTTGTAGCTGTTGCTAGCTGTAGCGAATCTACAGGCTAGTAATCTCGGTGTAACATTTTCTTAAAGGAATTGTAAGTAATTGGCGGCATTTGGTGTATTTTCAATAAAACCAGGACCGTTTATTGAAGGGCTGAGAATATTTGTCCTTACGTTGACATTCTCCAGTAGGTGGGTGCGGGTTTCCACAAACCAGTGTGAGTTTTAGTTTCCCAATATCTAGAGGGTTTAGACAGAAAGTTGCTTTATCCGCGAAAATTATGCTACTTGGACACCAAAATAGATTCTCGGTTATTATCAGATATGCCCTCTGTATTCCAGTGATAATAAGACTTCCTTGCGTTCTTTCTTCTGAGACTTGCAGACGTCCTGGTCTATCCTGATCTCTTACATTACATTATAGTTTTACTAAAATAGTTCCACTTACTGCTTCCCTTACGCCCGGCTCGTCATATCCTTGGTCTATATAAGGCAAAGCGTCTACTACTACTTCTCCAGCCATCACTATTTATCGATATGTTAGAAAATAACTATTGAAACCCAAACTTTGTAAACTAACAAAATTTAAACACTATTATTTAGGTTATGTTCCGAGTTTGGACAGCTACAGTCAGAAGTCAGAACCAGTGCGTATCGCGTAGAACGTTCAAATAGTTAAAAAATTAGTAGAAAGAGATGGCACCATAAGGACAATAAAATCAGAAAAGTATTTAATTGTCTATAGAAGGCACTCAAAATGTTATCGTGGTGTTTTATAAGTGTGAATAACAAAGAGCAATCGATAGTGTTAGATTAATGTTTTTGTACAATTTTTATTTACGTAACTGCATATTTTAATTAATTATTGATATAAAATAATTCGTTGCTCAATTAAGTCATTATAATAACTGGCGGTAGAATGTATAAATTATCCTGTGACGATTAAAATATATACATATTAGACATTCAAGACAAAAATGTTTCTTTTTTATTGCTATTAAGCTTATCAAATTTTATTTCATATATTACGTTTCACTTAAAATAGAGCCATTTTAGTGAAAATGTGATACACATGGTGACCACAAAGTAAGGACACTTAAATATTTCGCAAAATATGCTTGAGAGCGGTTTAAACAAAAACGTAAGTATGTAATATTTTAGACGAAGATGTGCAAAATAAATTCTTCACTTCTCCCCTGTAGGCGAGCTGAGAGAAAGTCTAAAACCTTACATCTAGACCTTTATGTTTTTGCAGATTCGCGTTTTACGCAAAAAAGTATGTAACTTTTAATTAAAGCAGTTTTCCGATAGCTTTCCGAACGGCTCTGTAATCGAATTGTTGGTATATCTTTTTTGTACAAATCGTTTTTCCTATAAGGGAATATGTTCACTTAATTTTAGTCGCATTTCTTGTTGAAAAAGACTTACTTTAATGGAATTTCTACAAAATGTTGATAACTATTAATACAAAGGGTTAAAAAAATTAGTTTCAAAATGAAGTTGAGAAAACCGCCCAAAATACATTTTTTCAAATGGAAACAGCCATTTTTGGTAATTTTTTCTTATTCAGTATTAAAAATAAGGGTAATTTTGTGTAAAGTTGTCCATTTCAAAAGGGTTTAGTTTTCGAAATATTGTCAGTTTAATGTTTTTTCCATATGACTATATTTTCTCGCATCTTATTTTAAATACTGTCTAGCTGGCTGGTTAAAAGCAGCACTGAATGAGCAGGTTGAAGGCAAGTTGAGCTTTTTTAACAGCTTTGATATTGGCTCAAAAACATTGTGAAAAATTGTATATTTATAACCCTGAGAGATTGTACGCAATGTTCTCTTAGATGTACGGTAATGGCTTTTATAATTCCTGTTCAATGGAGGTAACACTCTGAATACAGTACGAGCCTCTAACCGGAATATACCCATTCAGTAAATTGCAGACAAGTTTTTTTGTTAAATCTCTAAACACGTCTACTAGTATTTTAAATTGCTAAAATTTTTAATGTGCTCTTTTTGATGTAAGAAAATTTTATACAGAGTGTTCTAAATTTGAGATACGTTCATACGTAACGAATGATATATTTTATAAGGAGCACTACAATAGTTTAACTAACAATTTTGTCAAGTCTGAAATTTTGTTTTTCAGAAATTTCTCTTAAACAGGTGATATGCGATATACAGGGTGGCCATTTTCTGAATCTTTGTATGGGTCTAACTTCTACATTTTAAAGATAGATAGAATCCGTTAAATGGGCAAAATTGGGCAGAATTCGACTGCGTATTTATTACCGTTTTCAAAATTTAGGTACCCGACTTGGTTCCTGAAATATCCTGAAAAGACAAGAAATCAACACTTTTTTAATTATCCTATAACTTAGCTATAACTTTATAAGCTTAACTTATAAAAAAAGGTAAAATTATCTTTGGTAGAACTTTTTGCCTTGAATTCAATAAACTAGGGCTCGTTGTCATAGTCAACTTAATTTACGAAATAAAAATGAACTTTTGTTTTTTTAAATGGTAATCATAGTTCGCTGTGGACGTTTTAAAATCCTTATTTTTTTCTGAATTTAACGATATAACTGTTTGTATGTTTTTCTCATTTTGTTGCCGTAAAACTTCAAAAGAAGATAAAAAATGTGTAGTAGACTATGGAAACAAGAACTATATTATCACACAAAGCACAAAACAAAAATTAAATAATTAACAGACACAATCATGTTTACTGGGCTAATGAAAATCATCATCTAATTGAAAATAGGCGAGATCAACGTGTTTTTTTTGCGAATATCTGGTGAGGCATTTTTAATGATAAAATTATTGGTCTATTCTTTTATAATCACAATTTAAATATGGAAAGATATTTACACTTTTTACCAAATGAACTTGAAGACATGTTGAATAGTTTTCCGTTAGTATCGAATAGAAAATTGGCATATTTTCAACATGATAGTGCACCTTCACACAACTCACTAGTTGAATGTGAAGATGCCAAAAAATGCCTGGACGTAAACGGAAGTCAATTTGAACATTTAATTTAAACGATTCATCATTTCATTTTTGTTTAGTGCTTTGCGTGATAATATAGTTCTTGTTTCCATAGCCTACTACACATTTTCTATCTTCTTTTGAAGTTTTACGGCAACGAAAGGAGAAAAACATCCAAACAATTATATCGTTAAATTCAGAAAAAAATAGTATTTTAATAGGCCCATTTTTTTATCTCGTAAATCAATTTGACTATGATAACGAGTGCTAGTTTATTGGATTCAACGCAAAAAGTTGTACTAAGGGCAGTTTTAACTTTTCTCTAAGTTAAGCAGTTTACGTAATAAGTGATAATTAAAAAAGTGTTGATTTCTTGTCTTTTTAGGATATTTCAGGAACCAAGTCGGGTACCTAAATTTTCAAAACGGTAATGAATAGGCAATCGAATTCTGCCCAATTTTGCCGATTTAACGGATTCTCTATCTTTGAAAATGTAGAAATTACCCATACAAAGATTCAGAAAATGGCCACCCATTATGTGTATATTATATTATATTATATGTATATAATATTTAATCCAACTTTGTGATGAATTATAGACCTATTTCAATTAATGTGATATCTTGTGTTCAATGATAATATTTGAAACCATTCTTTCGTCCATCCAAATTATTTAACATATTTGCAATTAGTGCTGTTTTACCAAAGAACTACTAAATAAATTACGTAGACTATATCCGATTCACTAAAATTTAGCTCATTACTATTACATTTTACAACTTCATTCGATATTAAAAAATATGTTCTGCTGTGTATACGCGTATACATTGTATACTTACATAAGCGCAACGAAGACAAACACACGGAATATTCGAATAATTGCAAACCCTGTATACCGAATGTAACCGAGCGTTAGTCCTGACCAAGCACAAAAGTTCTTGATTCGAAGTTCATCTCGTGCCAGAAAACTGGAAAAGCCGGAAAATCCGACCCGAGTGGAAAACGCCTGAGTTAGCATTTCCACATGCAACTGGTGTGGTAGCTCGTTTGTTGTTCCTTCTGGCCAATGCATATTTACATATTCACCCTTTCAGTTCATACAATAACAGGAAGTTCTTTTGTAAAGTTGGACATCTAAGTTTTAAGGATTCTTCTTATAATATATCTACATACATTTCTAATTATATGGTTTAAGATGAACATATCTTTTTCGTTACACATACATTCGTTAATACTAAGTGGCATTAGGGATTTCAGGTTGTTAATGCAAAAAAACTTACAATTTATCTAAATTTTAAGCGCTTTTTAATTCAAAACATGCTACACATTTTACAGGAAAACATTTATTTAATAAAATTGTTACATAATTTGTCAAATACCATCATCGTCGGGCCATTTCAAGACGCAACTAACGATTCTTAAAAACAGTTTCTTTGGCTCTATTTTAGATAAAAATAAATGTGGAAATAGATCGATGAGGGATGCTAGAAATTATTAGATTTATTCTGAGGCAAATTGAGACAAATTCATCTAAAACTATTAAGTTTTTTGAATTATTACAGCGTAGTAAAAAATAATTTATTTCTGACGTTTCGCAAACACGAATGGCTTACATCCTCAGAGCTGTTACAGATTAGATATCTTCATTTTACATTTATGCTTAAATGCAACAAAACTGACTTGACTACTTTGACTTCTCTGCAACATACGCAACAGCAACTTGTACGTTTATTATTTATATTGTTCTTTTTATTGAATATTTTGATTTAGATGTACATTTTCTGTTTCCATTGCTGTTAATTTGTGCAGTTAGAAAATGCTCTTTTGGTATGTAATTTGACGAGTTTGACGAGATAATTTTCAGTCGAAAATCACAGTGTTATACCGAAAGATTATGAAATTATGAATATCAACACTCTTTTAATTTTATTTATTAAGAATTAATAGATACAATAAAGTGAACATTAAAATAAATAAAAATAAAGTATAAGAAAAGTGGATATGGATTCTGGTTACCTACATGAAACGTAATAAAGATAATTATTTAAAAAAAACGACTTAAATACCACTAGGAATGCATAAAAAATATTTTTCTGTACATCTCATACTTCCACAAAAGTTAAAAAAAAATCAATAAGATACCTACAACATAGAAAATAATTTTTTGATTTTATAAAATGATAAACCCTCATAAAATGATGCCCTCATATGCATTTATTCCGATATTAACAAATATTCTTTAACGTTGTCAATATACCTATATTTGCAAATAATCCAACGCCAAATTTTAGTTTAGTTTCTGAAATTCGACATTAGAACATTGGAGCCCAGACCAATTCTTTGAATATTGGTCGATTTGTAAGCAAAAAAGTTTGGACCTGCGTGTTTTTACGAAAAAGCTTTTCCTAATGTGATTGATAATATACAATTACAGGGACGAATTAGCTGCAGCCCTGGTGAAAAGCCAACAAAACTATAATTACACCTTGGCATGGCAATTAAGGTCTGAAGTCGGAAAAGCGGAGAGTAATCTCGGTGGATTACCGAAGCGAACAACAAATAACGCCGTTACCGGTTAAAGGGTTAATATGCCTGAAATTTTAATTGAGAGCAAATAACGGTGGGCGGCCAAAGGGTTGTGTTTACTTCCAAATCCCAAGAGAATGATATTTTCCACCTAATTAAAATATGTAATTGAAATTATTTCGGGAATACTAATACTAAATTGAAAAATCCCAGAAAAAAACCTTTCCACAGAGTATTTATGTCAAATAATTCAAGCGAAAAAAAATTGAAAATATGGCCGTTTTAAACTGAACAACCTCACTGATTTTTTCTGGTTGAATTCGGTACAATTTCTACGTCCGTTGAATGAAGCAGCATCAATATCAAGCCTGTATATTGCAATGCCTTATTTGAACGATTGCCTAAAGAAAACACCAAATGCGGTCTTTATGAAGTACCTGATTTATTTTGTAAATACGGCTGAAGTATACTTTACTTTTCATCTACCACAGAGTATGTTTTCATTTCGTTGTCCGCATTTTCAAGTGTCAGCTAAATATTATCGAATATTTATATAGGGGTCATATTACTTTAACACCTCATCCGGTTGAGACATAAAACTATATTATTTGTGTATATGGATAGAGCAGAATTTTCTAAAAATATAATAATTTTCGAAAGATTATCGAAAAACTTGGGATTCTTTCGCTGACTATCATATTTGCCTCGTGGCATATGTTCATTGATAGTTTTCGGTTTGTTGAATGAATATCTACAACCGTGCAGAAGATAATATTAAAGTCGACAAACATTCGCAATGAAGTGCCAATTTCTCCATAATTTACTGGAAATATTAGCATATAGAAGTAACAATTCTAAGACTAATTGAAAAGCTTACATTAGATATTGCTGATTGTCGATAGTTTTTGAAAAAGTCGAAGGCACTAAAATCTGGCTGACGAGGTGGCCAACACGGCCGTTTTAAGAATGTATAAGAAAAATCAGCCAATTTATTAACTATTACAGGAAAGAATAAAATTTATAGAAAGTTTGAAGTTCATACAAAAGTAACTTAAGTACCTTACCCTTAGGCATTTATTTTCCTAGCATTTTTCTTGTGAAAATTTGTTACTCATGCCGCAAGTATTTACTTTAGTAAATAAATCATTTTCTACGGATAAAATATCTACCCAAATTATTTAATCTGTTCTGTCCGGCAGTTTAAAGCCACAATACTTAAAAAATATTCCATGCTGTGGCCACAAGAAGACATTAGACTAATTTTTCGAGTCAATGATTGTTCTTATACTGAGTTGTAATAGGTATCCTTTAATAAATTTACATGAATGTAGGTATGTAGAATGAAAATATTCTTCAATAAAATTTTGTTCTCAATAATCCATAAGGTACGTTTTGCACCACTTTGCAGCATTCTTTTTGGTTATGTCTTTAGTAAAATTTCTTAAATTGACCAAAAACCCAAACTTCATTATATTGACGCTTTCTTTGTGTAGTTCTGCTAGAAGTTTATCAATAATAGCATACCTAATAAGTATTGATGCAGAAATCGTTGCTTCCTTCCAACAAACACAACTTCTTCGGGCGTATTTTTGTTGTAGGTATAGATTTTTTTCCTTTGAGAACTTGTCCCTACTTATCACATCCGGGCAAATTTCTTCATTCAGACTTGTAAAAGTTAAATAAACTTGAATTCCGTCTAGACTGTACAGCATTTTTTAAAGAACCTTATGAGCCAATCATACTTTCCATTATAGAATCCACTTTTCGAAGTGATGTATAATTTTTATCTAATATTTGATATATATATTTGATGCTCCAAAATACCAGTTTCCAATGAGTTCTGTTACCTAAGCAATAGCGCATTTAATTCAATATTAGTAGCAAGAATTACATATGAAAAAATTACAAAAAATTATACTATTGATAAAAATTGTCCCCTCAAAAATGTTGCACCCGTGGGTAGGTGGCTCTAGAAGAATTAGGTTGTTGATTTAGTCTACATTTAAAAATTGAAGAAATAAATTATAATTGAATAACATATACGTATTTTTAACCGGCTTAGTTCAAAATTAAATATGGACTTCTAAATTAAAAAGCAAACAAAGAATGATTGTATTATGGCAAACTTGTATTCCTATATATAGGGTGGTTTTTTAGTGCGATAGAGTCGATTATTTCCGATGGTGTTGAACTTTCGAAAAATAGTTTCATGTAAAAGTTGTTGACGCACAAAGTGCGCACATTTAAAAATATCTTATATGATACAGAGTGTCTCAGAAAAGCGAGGCAAGATCAAAGTGTATTTTTTTAAATAGAACTACCCATTTTCATTCGCTTGAAACGCTGCATATGCACCGTAAATTTGTTTTTTCTTACTTGTGACGTTGGCAGATTATCGGCATTTTAGTAAAATTTTGCTTAAAAACATGGTATCTAAAAATTCATTGTAGAAGCAAAAAAAATCAGTTAAAGATCCAAAAAAATACGGCTTGCCAATCACCACAGATCCGTTAAGAACTCTATTGAACCAAAATATCAATACATTATACAGGCTGTTAACAATGTGGAATCAAGTTAACACTTGATTAAGAACTTGTTAACAAAGTTCAATCTAAAACTTTTTAAGGCAATATAACTTTTGTTTTYMAAATGGAACTACCTGTATATTAATACGTCATTAGATAGACAATTTACAAAGTTACAAATTTGCATTTACACTTAATAAAACACTACCTCAAATTATAATTTATTTCATTAAAAAAATTCAAAAAGTTGCTACATTTTGTATGGTGGCTATGGAAGTCAATAAATAAGTGTCAACATTTTAATTGCCACGTTTAATTGATCATTTACCTAATTATATGAAGGAAAGAGTGTGGTATTTACATGATGGAGCTCCAGTTCGACATGCAGCTCAAATTCATGAGTAATTCAACAATAATTAATTTCCTGAGAGGTGGATAGGCAAAGGTGGGCCTGTTCAGTGGCCACCTCGTTCACCCGATTTGACAAAAATGGATTTATTTTCATGGGCTTACGTCAAAAACGAAATTTATAAAATAACTCCAACTACAAAAAATAACATGAAAGAACGAATCACAACTGTTTTTCGAAGCATTAATAATATTGTTTTTAACTGCGTTAGCGATTCATTTCAAAAACGTAGATATTAATAGTTGATTAAATGTTAACATAAGTCATATTGAACATTTATTTTAAAATATCACTATAGGCATAATTTTATATTTTTATTTTTATAGATGTATGCAGTTTTATCGCATTTTTTGCTATGAAATTCTATGCCATTGATAAAACGTTGTACTTTTCTTCATTGATTATGTCAAGTATCATCAAATTTTGACACTTATTTAATGAATTCCAGGTACAAAATGTAACAACTTTTTGAAATTTTTAAATAAAATAAATGATAATTTGAAAACGGTTGATTTCACAGCTTAAAGTGTAATTGCAAATTTGTAACTTTGTAAATTGTCTATCTAATGACGTATTAAGTTACAGGTACTTCCATTTGATAAACAAAAGTTATATTGCGTTAAAAAGTTTTAGATTTAAGTCCACATTGTTAACACCCTGTACAATGTATTGATATTTTGGTTCAATATAATTCAATACAATTAGCGGACCTGCGGTGATTAGAAAGACGTATTTTTTGTATCTTTAACTGCTTTTTTTGGTTCTACAATCAATTTTTAAATACCATGTTTTTAAGCAAAATTTTACTAAAATGGCGATAATCTGCCAACGTCGCAAGTAAGAAAAAAAACAAATTTACGATGCGTATGCAGCGTTTCAAGCTGCATTCCATGAGTTAATGAGAAATGGGTAGGTCTATTTAAAAAAATACACTTTGATCTTGCCTCGCTTTTCTGAGACACTCTGTATCATATAAGATATTTTTAAAATGTGCGCACTTTCTGCGTCAACAACTTTTATATGAAACTATTTTTCGAAAGTTCAACACCATCGGAAATAATGGACTCTATCGCACTAAAAAACCACCCTGTAGGATTAGATTTTTGCGATCTCAAGGCATACAAATTTACTTGGAACCGTTTAAATTGTTTGCCCATATTATATTTCGTTCCGAGTTTAACAATAATGCACGTTTAAAAAGAAAATTTGGAAACGGTTTTCAACAACAATTTTTGTGATAAAAATACATGTTTTAAATACTATTCTTAATACAAAAGGTCAATAAGACAATTTTAAAAACACCAGAAAACAATGCCTTTTGTTGACGCTTTAATTGCTGTAACAAGGAAATTAAAAACGGTGCAAACTTAACTCAATACATACGCCATGATACGGAAATAATAGAATTAAAAAATTCGTATGAAATAAATATATTAACTAGATACCTACACATTATATCGATATGGAAGTGATTAATATCTCGTGATTCCACTCCCGAATAAATAATAATGATGATGATCATTGTCATTCAGTCGAGATTAGCTAATAAACCAACAGTGGGATGTCATTCAGGATATGTAATTTAGTCGTGCTCTAATAACGGTATTGTTCTATGTCTGTTCCATTGAAATGAAGGCAAGGGGATGGGGGTGCCGAAATTATCTCACCAGCCCGATTCAACAATCGACTGCAAACGAGCGGTTTGCAGACGGATGAAAGTTAATTGGACAAATTTGCTGCTTAATTATCGTCTTCTTACATTGGGCCAAAACTTCGTTTCAAAAAACTGCAAAAAGTAAACATTTAAAAGCTTTTCAGAAGCTATAACAGCCGTACGTCTGATTGAATAGTAAAGGTTAATTTGCAATAATTAAAAGAAAACTTCGATTTTATTGCAAGTTGGATTAGAAAAAGCATTCAATTTTAAATGTCCAACTGGAGAAGTGTTTATTAAAAGAGAAGCGACTACGATAAATCACGAAAAGTTGAGATTTCTTTAAGTTTTTCTTGTGGCCGGGGCCGCCCATCTCAAAAGTCATAAATTTGCTCCAGAAGCGATAAAGTTGATATTACTGGAACAGTGTGACATATTGAGGCATATTTCAGAAGGAATGTTTTTAATCGTCCGTTTCATATATTTAAAAAAAAGTTAATCTAATTCTCCTTTTGGAATATTAAAGCTTCAAATATTTTATATTGTAAAGTTGTCCCCAGTTGGCCCCCCAGGACGGCGAATTTTTCAAATCATTTTTTGTAAACGTTCTGGTCGTTTTTTCAAGATAATCCTAATTACTTTCGGTAAAAAACTAATAAACCGAATAAATTTATTGGGTTTTTGTGCCAAATTCGAAGCTGAAATGGGTTTTCTAAAGTTCCCTGCATACAGATAAATAAAGCGAATTTTCTAGCAAAATTAATTTTTTAATTTTTGGCTGAAAAGACCCCATTATTGTCAAAAAAGAAGAAAATCATCAGAAAATAATGGTTTTTTGCGTTTTCGCAAAAAAACCGGAGGAATTTGTTTACGTTTTTGTCGCGAATTCGACGCTGAAAAAAGTTTTGTAAAAAAAGTACAAATCTATAATTTTATCTTGTAATTTTCGCCTCCATTTTAAGATCTCCCGATCGTCAGTATTTTGAAGTGAAACTCTACAAAATAGATCGTTTTTGAGTAGAAAGTAAAGTAAAATAAGACGAAGAAGAAAGAAAAGCCAAAAAAAAATTCAATCAAAACTAAAAACCACATTTTTTAACAATTGCTACAATCTTCAGACGAATGGAAGTGACGACAATTATTTGGTTTTTGTTACATCTTCGAAGCTGGAAAGGGATTTCATAACTTTTAACGAAGCAAAAATACCTTAAGATTGTCAGCATTTTAAAGTGAAACTTGAAGAAAATTCAGAAATCTTCAAGAAATTTTAAAAGTATTATTAATAAATGGCCCTTAAATAAATCTAAAAACAAGTGAAAAAAGTCATTAACATTTTCGCAGCAACGGAGCTGAGTTATTGCGGCGTTGCGTTAATATTAAACAATTATTAAAAATTCACTGCGCAATTTCGAATTTATGAATTATTCTGGTAGTTAGTGCGAAATTTTTGAAATCTAAAAACCACACATTATTGAATTGGTTTTCAACTGCGAAAAGAGGATTTGGTAGATTTTCCATATGGCATTATAAATAAGTTTTTTAATTGCTCCTAAAAAATATTTTAATTTATTTTCCTGACTGCGTGTAATTGTTATTATATTCTTATCCTTCCTGGGTCTCAGTCAAAGTGACCATGATCAGATTTAAAATTTACACAAACTACCAACACCAATTCACAATTAAAACATATTGTACAAAAACTAAAAACTATAATTTATAAAGCGTTAAAACATTCATCAGTTCTTGAGGGAAAAAAATCCTTCCTTTTGGGACAGGAAAATATTTGAAAAACGTACCTCATAATTTGTAAACATTACGTTCTTTTAGGTCTTTGCCTTCTTGAAATCTTAAATTTGTTTCAATTATTATATTAGGATTCTTCTTTTATGATAATTTGTTTCCGTAACTAATATATCTGCGTTGTTAACATCGAAATTATGTAACACTTGGGGTGCATGTTGTGTTAATGCTGTTTTATTTTCACTAGTATTTCCCAGACTGTATTTATGTTCGTATATTCTCTTTTTTAAATATCGTTTAGTTTGTCCTATATATGTATTATCACATTCTAAACAATTCACTCTATATACAGTATTTGGTAAATCCATTCTGTCAGTTTTTAGTTTCAGTTTTGGAAAACATTCAGTTGATAAGTTGTTCTTTGTTTTTTTCCGTTATTGTAATGTTGTGTGGTTGTAGTATTTTTAATAATTTTTTATTGATTTCTGGAATAAATTTTTTTTGGGTAGTTATTAAGTAATATTTTTCTGATTTTTTTAAAATTTTCTTGTCTGTAATTTGGGTGTGATCATTTTATAGCTCTATCCGTAAGTGCCTTTATTACGCTTTTTTATATTTTTGAGGTGCATATGAATTATAGTTTAGATATCTTCCTTACTAGTTCTTTTGTATACCAATTTGTTTTTATTTCACTTGAATTATCATAATTTACTGTTATGTCTAAAAAATGGATTGATTGTCATATGTTAAAAGTTAAAAAATATAATATAAAGTAACGATTTATTATGTACTTTTTTAATTTTAATTGAATTATAACTAAAGCTATTTTACATCAACCAAAATTTTAAATATTCCATGTAATTCATACCGCAAAAATTAATTTAATTTGTTAATTGTTGGACATAATTACTACCTATATGTGAAATGAGAGACGCTGATCTTGGGAAACTTTTCAGTGCCATCATAGGACATTAAATATCTTTCAGGAATTTTAGGATTGTATGGCTGTATAAATATTATTAAAATAAATTAAGGTAAGTAATATATAATTTGGTCGCACTTTGTTTCGAATCGCCGACCTTTTTCCTTCTATTATAAATACACCAATATGATCTGCACAATAAAAGTGGAAATTAATATTTTCCAGTCCAATCTCAGTTTAATTTAGACTCAAACCCTCTTTCCAAATATCATATTTCAAGTAAAAGTTATATAAAATAGTTATAAATTACTAAAATTAGTATTTGAGAATTAAACGGCATTTAAGTAAATTATAATACTTTATTAAGTATGAGGTCTGTTACCTCAGTTTAACTGTTGAAATATGACAAAGTTAATCGAAATTGTCTGGTCCAGTGTTTGTTTCTAAAAATGGGTCTAGTCATCCCATTAAAAATGTTGACGATTTCCGGGCTTTTATTTGCTGTTTCGAAAAATGTACTGGTTGCAAAATGTATGGTCTATTTAAACAGAATTACACATTTTAGATATTAAATACCTAACAATGCTATTGTGTCTTGCAATAAGAATACTAGCGAAGTGAGTTTTTTTTCAACGACTCGCCTAAAGTGCCTCTTACATTTCAGTGATTTCTGGCTCTAACTTTTGTTTAAAAGTACTTAATTTGTAAAATCTATAAATTCACAATTTTACACTGATCGATTCTTCAAATTAACTGTAAGTGGACCACAATGCTTCTTTGTATAATTAAATCTAGAATGGATAGAAGAACCAGAATTTGGATTATATAGAATTGAATTGAATTCGATCTACATCTCTGAATTTTGGTGATATCCAGTAGCAAATTATTCATTGAAAGATTTGTTCAATGGTTTGAAATGTATTGCAATGTCGGGTAAAATTGTATTTTTGCAACAATTGAATGAGGCAAACGAAAGTTTTTAAAATTTACTTCGTAAGATCGACGCACTTCTAGTTTTTTAATAAATTTACTACCCACTAGGTATTATAGTTTTTCCAAATACTTGGTTTGATATGTTCAATTCAAGAATTAGTTTCAAATATTTTACTAAATCACATCATTTTAGGCCTAGTCAGTAACTGCATAATTTCTTTACGCAATTTAAACATCGTGGTAATGCAAGTCTTAATTTATATTAATAAAAAGTTATGTATATTTATAAGTTGTAGAAAAATAAACATTTTCTCAAAAATCACGCCATTTTTTCAAAAAAGTCAGTTTTTTTATTATTCCTCAGCACTAATTAAGATTAATCATAAAGTCCCTTTTTAGTTAGTTTGTGATAAATTTATCGTTTTGAAATAACAGTTCTTAAATTTGAAAGATTCGCAGATAATTTTACTAATTTAAATAAATTATTAAAATGGAAAAGTTTTATAAAATCATAAACATGTCTACCTAATGCATAAAAATGTTATACCTAGTTATACCCTACTTTCAAATGTTATTTTATTGATCGATAATAATAAATTCCTGCAAAAGAAAGAAGAAAACTATTTTTTATGTGCGAAAGCGCACGAAATAAAATAAAAACAAATTTCTATATGAGAAAAGTACACTTGATTAGCTTTCATTAAACAAAAATGTTCGTGAAACCTACGAGATTTTTCAAATACCTATTTGCTAAAAAATAAAAAGCACCTTTAATTTTAAAAAGGAGGTTTTCATACCATAGAATAAAGCAAAGAATCTTGATGAAATAAATCAAAATATATTTTTATCTAAAATTGCACTTTTTTTTAGACCTTGAGGTTAGTAGTTGTATAAATAAATAAATGTGCTCTAATTTGGGAAATACTTCGTTAAACTAGAGCTTTTCAGACAGGAAATTCAGCATTAAATCGCAAATATCATATCGATCAAACATAGCAAGAACCTAATAACATTTGAATTTATCGTTATTCTAAAGCACACCATTAAATCATAATATTTGTAGTGTTTATCAGTGATTTAATTGCAAATGATTGCCTAGAATATAACTTCTTTTGTTTTCGCACCCTATATTATTAAAATGTTTATTTTCGAAACAAATTGTTGATATATAATATTATCAAACATGAATCTGTTAGTTTGGGGGGTGCATTGTTTTGTTCAAAGTAATATTATATTTACATTATAAATCGCAAACTAATAAATAACTCATGCAAAAGGGCTAATATTGATTCAGTGTTTTATTCAAATTTGATAAATTAAATATGAAATAAATGTAATGACGGCAGGTACATGCTATTTGGCTGGCTAGAGCAGTTATCAATTTGCATCATTCTGGTTTAGTACTTATTTGCATGTTTCGTTAATTTTTACTGTTTATTCTAATAAAAATAAAAACTATAAAATTTATTTTATGCTCAATAAATCTAGGTAGCAGCATGTAAAAGCCATGTAAAAGCTACTTCCTGTATAAGAATTAAAAATAGAATATAACTTTGAAATTTAAATAGTTGTAGAAATTGATTTTTTTATTATACCTACCTGTAAGAATATTGAAATGTAAAAATGAAACAGGATAATTGGCGTAGCCAATGATTTTATTGGTCTCTAAAGTTCTGTTATTTACAACTTTTTACTCATATAACATATTCAATATATTATATTCTAAAAACATAACACAGCAGGTCCAAAATTGACCCCAGGTATATAAAAATATTTCATGATGAATGTACAAAACCATACATAACATTTCCATTAAAAAAATTCGTATAATAATGAAAGATATGCAAATCGTTTCATTCGACATTTAATAGTGATATTGTTGGTTGGTACATAGAAAAATCGGAACATCAAAACGACTAAAAATAGGCTTCAATTATAAAACTTAAAAATTAAAGTACTTAATAAAACGGAGCATAAAACTGATGCAATAATAACAATAAGTTTAATGCTAATTTATTTCAAATAACAATATGAGAAATAAAAAAGCGTTTTTTGATATAAACGTATTACATACTGTTTTTAGCAATACATAAATAACCAACAGCTATTCACACAAATTGAAGAAAAATTGGCACAATACCGCTCCAATTGTAGTCTAAAAAATACTTCGTTTCACTTGTTTTGCGATCCTTGGCGGAAATCCAGAGGGTCGCAAGAGCTATACTCTTCGACCCTGGAATTGATGTCACACATAGTATTCGGCCGAATTCTGACCATCGCAATTTATATTCTGACTCGCCTGGTTGCGGATTTGGAGTTTTAGACGATCAACCTCCTGTATTGCTCTGGCTAATTCCGATCTGATTCTATGGAGCTCATTCTGCAGGCTTCTGTTGGTTTGCTCTAGTTCGTGCCGTTGCTGCAATCGTTTCGATCGGCAATTTTGAGCATATCCTCGGTTTTTCAGAGTTCGCCTTTTCTGCTTGAGTCTGACGATTTCTTCTCTAGGACAACCGTGAAGCCTTTTATTTAGCTCTCGCACAGAAAGCGTCATAAGCATTTTGTCGCTCAGACGACCCAGCTCATCTGAGCACGTTGAATAACCACTGGTATTGAACTCATCACTCGATCCGAAATATCCACTGTCGTTTTTACGAAGTCCCAGTCGAGGTGAAAGTGCACTCGCCAGCGAAGACACTGATTGAGGTCTTTGATGTAGCAGATGATTGTGGTTTTGGTCCTCCGGAATTATACCTGACGGAATGTAACCTCGTCGTTCCCATTCCGGATCTCCACCCATGCAATGAAGCGGCCTGAGGTCCAAAGGTTGAGGCTCAGAACGCATCACTGGTGGAAACCACATCATGTGCTGTTGCTCCTCCAAGCCAGATGATCTATACGGTGCAGGCGATTGGCTTGGAGAGGTATGCGGAGGTGTATCTGGATTTGTCATGTTGATCATAACGGGTTGTTGGTAGATCGGCTCTGACGGTGTTACATTTCTTCTATCGTCCCAGCCCTGAGCCCTTCCGCCCATTCTGCTGCAAGAATCTTCCTCGTGAGGTAACCAGGCCACAGATTCAATGTACTGACGCTTTTCTTCCCTTTTCACTGTGATATCCTCTAGATGGTCTAACACAAAATCCTGAACATACTCTTCGGCTAATAAATCTTGCTGATTGTCATCCATGATGCCCACATTCAAAACAAAAAAAAACACTGGCTAAAAAAGTTCGCCGTGAGCAAACACTTCGCGTTATTTTCGAAACACTTTCTTAAGGTTTTCGCAATGCATTTACGACGGCGGCAGAATCATTTTTGCTGCCACCGACAGCGGTGTTGGTGGCGCGTCCCGGATAGTCCTGGATTCGAGTTGGAGAGGCGGGCATTTGGATGGAAGGACCGCCTTTATCAGTCGATATTGTATAGGTAAGTGCAAGAGAGAATGACCAGAATCCGAACGGAACTGCTATCCAAGAGAGAGACGCAAAAGGAAATTTGTTTATACCTTCGCGGCCAGTGGAGAGCGGAAAATGTTGGGGTGTTTTTGAATTTTATTGTGTGTTAGAAATGTTCCGGCATTCTCATAAGATTTCAGCATATGGGCCACTAAAGTTGAACGGGTTACGATTTTTATTGTCAAATGCATGAGTTTGCGTTATTGCCAGCTATGACATGTTTACAGGATATTCTAAAAGCTCACTGGACTCTGGGGGTTGAGGGTTTTTACTGCCAAACCCATTCAATAATAAGATTTTTTACAATTTTAATTTAAATAGGTATAAACTATTCGTTGAGAATTTTCAGAAGATTATCGCGTCGGATTTAGCAGAACTTGTGCTTATCAGGTTTAATTGATACCCACTTTGAAGATAGTAAATTTAATTGATTCAATACTTAAAATGTTATCATTACTTTAGTTATTCGGAATTATTAGTGTAGCGATTTGTGTGCTATAATGTAAAAGATTGCTAAGATGCCACTGGGGTTTACGTTCTAATAGATTTATAACTATTTACTGATATTAAATTTGCAATACATTACAATGAGCGGCGGCAAATGTATTGCATATAATTATTTAAAAATCCGTTGTTTATTTTTGGGAAAATTGCTCGGACTCGTCGATTTTTGTTTTTAAATGCTCATTTTCTGAACCAAGTTTTTATACAGGATGTCGCAAAAAAAAATTATGATATCAAGGCCAACTTTTTCAAATAGAAGTTTTATTGAATTCTCTACAAAAACCTAATCATTTGGCGTCTGAATGTCGTAAGCAAAAATGACACGCAATTAATTAATTAAAATTTTGTTACACCAAAACTAATTAAAACTAAGACTAAAAGAGTTAAATAAGTGCTCAAACAGCCACCTTCTTGACCATAACCAGCCAAACCGATGTATAAAGTCATCATTAGTTTGTTTATTGTTATCTATATTATTATTCAACATTATTGAGTGCCTTTCTGTCAATATTCCTAATTCCCTGCCTAATTTTGGTTTCTAAGTCTCCAATGTTTAGCGGCCGATTTACCTAAACCTTGAATTTTAAATAAGTCTGAGTTTTAATTTTTATCAGTTTATAAGTTTGGGTGGTAATTTTGCTTATGACTTTCAGACGCCAATTTCCCAAAAACCGGAAGTATAGGGTGTGCTACATAAAACATAATATTAATTTTGTAGAAAACTGAATACATTTGCAAAAAACGGGATTTCTATTTGAAAAGTTGGGCTTGATATCATAACATTTTTGGGCCACCGTATATAAATAAAAATTACAATTTTTAGGACTGGCAATCGGAATCTGATGATAGAAAACCTGCAGAATCGGGTTTTCAAAAATATTTACAAAGCGAATTTAATACTTTTTTCAGTTGGTCAATTTTGCTTTGCGGTAATTTCAGCAAGCAGAAATTCTAGAATAGGTACACACGAGTATATTTTACTTTTTCTCTTATTTGAAATGCTGTATGCTGTATGAACACTTTTTAAAACCATTATCTTTGCTTAAGTTTATATTTCTTTTCTTCTAAGCTAATTCTTCTGAACAATCGCTGTTTTGGAGTGGTGTTAGTGTGTTATTGGCAACTTATTCACTTCAGTTTTGATAAAAATCACAATATGTAATTCAAATATTAAGTAAATTCTAATTATTTTTAATGACATAATAAACAATTAAAATGTGCCGACAAATTTATTATTATTAACTATTTAAGTTACAAAAAATAAGCCCTGATGATCTTGTACAGCAAATTCTATAGCAACAATTTAGATTATTATAGAAAATTTTATTCTCAAGTACATAATAAAATACAACTTGATAAATAAAACACTGCACATGACCGGGGAGCATTCTTGTAACTAATATTTTGCAAAACTATTTGAGCCCCTCAGTTTTTAAGATTTATATTAAAAAAAGTTAAGCAGCTGAAAACAGAATATTTTTGTTTCTTGAATTGTTTTATCATCTTGCTCTTTTTTTTTAGAAAAAGTATGCAATACTTTTTTTGTGGCAAAATTATAACCCCACAAAAATTAAAATAAAGTACGAGTTACAATGAAAATCAGCGTCAAACAGCAGATTCTATAGCAACAATTTTAAATTAGTTTTGAGCCCTACAATCTAAAGTAAATTTTGTTCTCTATTAACTTTTCTACACGACAAATAAGACAATGGGGAGTTCCGGGAGCATTCTTTCTTCGCCAGTTTCAACAACACAAGTTTTTTTATTGAAATTATTTTGCATAATGTTTCTTTTTATAAGGAACATTAGCAAATTTCTTATGACAAAATGTTAAAATAAATTAGTTTAAAAAAAAATAAGCGCGGAACACTTTGCTTAGCAGATTCTAAAGCAAAATTTTAGATTATTTTCAAACCTTACAGTATATTTTGTTTTATATTAGTTTTTCTACCAGATAAATGAGGCCCTGGACAGTTTCGTAGAGAATTCTCGCAATTCAACTATTGACAAAAATATTTAAGCCTTGACTTTTTAAATTGTGTATTTTTTTATTAGGCCACTAAAAACGGAAATTTTTTGTTTGTTGAAATTATTTTGCATAATGTTTCTATTTCTAAGAAAATTAGACAATGCTTTTCTTATGACCCAATTATTAAACCATAAAAATTAAATAAAAGTCACAATAAAAAATAAGCGCCGAACACCTTGAACAGCAGGATTCTAAAGCAACAATTATAACAAAGCTGAAAGAAAGTTTTGTTTTATATTAACTTTTTTACTCTATAAATAAAGCACTGGACAGTTCCAGGGAGCATTCTTGCAAATAATATTGACAACAATATTTGTGCTAGTTTTGTATTTGTTTAAAATTAAGCAGCTAATACTTTCTTATTGCAAAATTATAAGCCTATAAAATTGATATAAAGTGACAGTTGCAAAATTAATAAACGCGGATTTCAGATTATTTTGAAACTTTATAATCAGAGCATTTTTTCTGATTTATTATATTTATTTGCCTTTCTACTTCATAAGTAAAAGACCAGCCAGTTTCGGGAATTCTTAATATTGACAAAAATATTTGAGCCCATAAGATTTTAAGTTTTAGATTAATTTTTGTTTCTTGTTATTATTAGTGTATTTTAGTTCCTTTCATAAGAAAACAATGAAATTATTTTTTCAAAATCGTCAAATGATTGAAGTTGAAGTTAATAGCATGTTTACAAAAATTGCTGGAACTAAGTTCTACATTAAGTTATCATTCTGAAATGTGCACATTACTATTAAAAAATGACTGAATAACAAAATGTGAAAGTAAATTAAAGAACAACAAAAAATCTGAAAACCTAAAGTTTTTCAAAAAATCACATCCTATATAGCGGTACCCATCCAAACGTAAAAATTTAGTGAATTAGACCTTCATGTACGGTTGAAAGTTTGAACTTACCAACTTAAGTCAAAAAAAGTAAAAATATAAATCAAATCAAATTTTATTTGCACTTTCATTAGGTTTCTTTCGATAGTTTGTTTCTAGTTTTCTTTAAACTTGTGGTTTTCAACCCATTCCCCATTAATTTTTCAACAGATTTTCGGAGCTGTATCTAAAATCATTATTAACAAGTACATACTTACATTTAATTTACATATTTTACATTACATTGAATTTAGAATTAATGCTTTTTTCGAACCAACTAATATAAATTTATTTCGTATTAATTTAAGCTACATTTCCAATCAAATTCGAATTCGAATTGTAATTCAATAGCGAATACCAAATGTAATTGAATACTGAAAACCAAATAAATTGTAAAAGTTGTACGAGAAAAGTTGCATGCGTAGTGATTCTGTTCATCTTGAGGGAAATTCGAAAATCAGGGAAAGTTTAGTCGAAATGTTCTACAGAGTGATGCACTGATTTTCACAAGATTCAAGAATAATTTTTGCATATACATATTACCAATTTGATTCTAAAAATTAAACTGAATCATATATAATTCACGTAAAACTCAATTAGAATAAGTGAAAACTCTCAGTCCTTTATCTCGTCTTCCGCACTCTTTTGTTGTCTCTCTGCCATTTCTTCCGTTATTTTAAAAGGCACGCTTCATCTTCTTCGAAATCCGTTACTTTAGCTAAGTTGAATGCATTGAATCGACTTATAAAAGTTATAGGTCATCAGCAACAATTCTACCTCAACTAGCTGGCTGCATCTACATTTAACTTTTTTTTGAATTTTGGAATTACCTGGAAATATTTACTATGCCGGGTGGATGATAGTAAAAATGAGTCGATATGTGTGTTCATTCATCGGTTATTTGGGAAAGTGGAAGCATCAGCAACGTCGAGGACATTGCATAGACAGCAAAAGCAGAACTTTGCTGACGCATAAGAATGTGAAGCTTCGCCGCAGAGAATGCGATGATCAATCGATAGTAAAAGTGCTGCCGCTCTCTCCCCTTTTGCTCGATTGTTTTTAAATCGGGAAATCGATGCGGATTTAGGATTTGGCACATATTTCCATCATTTGCTTCTTCTATAGACAACCCTCGGATAAATTATAATAATACTCTATCACGAAAGTTGAAATTTGTATTTTGGGAGGTTTATCACTTTAGATCTGATCAGTTCCACTAAACAACCTGACTTTATCTAACTGCAAAAGTCGAGTTTCCAACTAGTAGAGTATTATAATAGTGGTCAATGACGAAATAAGCACTGTTTAAAATGTTGATAATAAGGTACATAATTTGTGCTTAAATTATCTAAGGATCACTTCTTTAAGCCGCTTCTAAAGTTCAATTTAGTTTTATTGCATACACTCATACTGAATATGCAGATTTCTTAGATAATAGGTACATTTCCTCAGCTTTTCTTTTACCTTCTTCCATTAAGGAATAGGACGCTTTTGTTATTCCAGCTTTTTCTAGGTGCATTCACACTTTACTTAATTAAAAGAATTAATTTTCCTGTTTTAAGTCAACAACCTCTGTAAATTAATGCTAGGAGTAGCAGCTCAGTAGATATCTTCACATGAAAGTAATTTAAAGTTTTCACAAAATTTAAAAATCAAGAATTAGTAATATTTGATGTGCAGATCCATAAATGAGAAGATTTTGGTTTTTTTATTCTGTTTCAATGTTTATGGGGATTTTACCTATTTTGAAAAAATTTGATGTGTGCTCTAGATATGAAAGAAAATTTCTATTCGAAAAATTCCTTTTCTTGCTTTATTAGGCTGTATTAGGGTAAAATCATTTTTAGCTGCTTTTCAAATATTAGCTTCATTTCACGTTCCAGCGAAAAATTGTTGTTAAGGTAATACCGCTAGTAGGTATACATAAATCTATGGAAATATCGAACTTTTTTCGATAAAGTCATCAAAATCACATAGATTCGGTTCTGGCGATTAAGAAGACGAACGTGATTCCATCTTTTCTGGTCAACTCTTTGAACACTTCATTTGGTTATTGTTATGTTTAACTGTTAATTACTAACTTTTTCTAAAATTTTCTTTACACAAATAAACTTTTAGACCTTGCACAAACGAACGCTTTTTTATTAGTATAATATTTTTTCTTGTTCAGCTTTTGTTCTAGATTGATGGCTTTGAGTTGCCTAATAATTATTTTATTTACCATTATTTCGGTCTAGTGAAGAATTTCGAATTAATTTCGATGTGTTTTCCAACATTCTCATGTTTTGTTTTGCTGTAATTTATTATTTGCAAGCTAGGTACAATGCATTTTTACTTCACCGATCTTCTCTTATGCTCATACTAGGTACATTTATTCAAATTAGGCCTCAATGAAAGTATCCGGAAACCTATTTATTTGCGCATCGACATCAAAGTCTAAACACTAAAGTCTAAATAGGTAGTTCAACTTTGTATTTTTTCTCATAGGGCACAACTGAAACCTCAAGTATATGTTATAAAATATCGGTCTATATCGGATTATAGATATCGGTTTTCAAAGCAGATTACGGCGAGAACCAAAACGAATTTTGCTTGCTTTATCGGCTCGTAGTTTCATAAATTTCGAACTGAATGAATGGACGATGCAATAAAAACGTTGATTTGTTATGACTGTATTTAAACAAAAAAGTCAATTGACTATGTCACGTGCATTTGAATTGAAATACGACAAATACATTACATCTAGTGAGCGAAAACTATGTAGGACTCTTATTTGTATTGATTTTTAATTTTGATCCATTTATAATATATTTCCATTGTTGTGGTCATTTTAATCTTGAATTCCATCGATACTGGATCATCAGGTACAGACAGAATTCTTACATTCATGTATATTCTTTATTTTATATGACTCTATGGAAAGTATTGATAACATGAATTTTATCATCACTTCTCTTAATTAAGAAACATGTAAGGACAATACGACATATGTTGAAATTACAATCTTAATTTCATATTTTTCTTTTGAGTGTAACAAAGTTCTATAGTTTATGGTATTGCATATTTCCCAATATTTAATCATGCCACACGTGTAAGGTCTCTTGATAGAAACAAACTGTTTTAAACAGCTTCCCATGTGTTATGTCAAATAGGTCAAAAAATAACTATGGGAGATTTCGAACTTATTGATATCAACGTGCATAAAAATCCATTTGTTATGTAAATTTTCTACGGTTTTGATTAAAATTAACAGAAAGTAGTTAATGATTGCATTTTTATCAGTCGTTTCTGTTTAATGGAGATGGTACTAAAGTATACACAAATAACAGTATATCACCAATATGATAAGTTGATATTAATTACCAGATAGAAACGTATGATCTAATAATTGCATGAAACTTCAATAAATGACTCTTTGATTACACTTTTGGTTGAATTATTAAATCGGCTTCTTAAAAGATACTTTATTGAAAAGTTAACGAAAACTAACTTTAATTCAGAAGAGCTTTTTCAAGGCAAATTTCATAATGTAGGCGGTCAACTGCAACAATTAATTTTTTAAACATCCTCTATTTTCTTATAGGTTTAACCATATTCCATATATATCATGAACTCTTCAGAGTCGTTAAGCATTAGAAAACTTTTATTGAAAATCTCATAGTTTTGTAACAGTTTCGAAATGATCAAACCGGTCATTTACTTGCGGTTATAGCATTTATATTAAACGGGATTTTTAATTTAAAGTGGGAATAATTTGATTGAGTTTTTTGTAGAAGTCAGGCTCCGACACAAAAATACATATTTTTAAGAAAAATTGTATTATTTGAAATGGGTGAATTTCGTAAACTTCTTTTGCTTTTAAGTGTAAAATGCTTTCATATCTTTGGTGGCAACATTTAGTGCCATTGCCTAGGTAAAGTTTTTATTTTAAGACCAAACAATTAATTTTTATTGTTAATTATACCAGATTAAACCCAATAAATGACAGTTATTTTCCATTTTATTTTACTTCAAAACTTCATTTGAATATCAGCTGGTAAATAAATTACAAAGTGGGTATTAACGTAGAATTTTCTTGCGTCTTTTATAAATATCCATTACTAAATTAAGAATATCTGCGATATCGCTTAATATAATAAACCCCAGCGATTGATTATTATTTAACATTGGTTTTTTTGCTATTCTCACATGTGTTATCAGTCAAATTTATTATTAGCCGATAAGTTGTCAATCAGTCTAGAAAACAGAATTTGAAGCATGTGGCAAAATTGCTAAGTAACAAATTTTTGCTAAAATTAAACAAAACATTCCTAAATTTATTACGCTAAGTTTAATTAAGGGTAGATTCACATTCTTTCAAGTGGATTTAAGAGCCATAAAACAATATATCCGGCATTGAAAAATGCAATTAGTGAATATAAATTTAAAAAATGTATAGAAAATATGTACAATGTTCAAATCTTGGTCACATAATTCCTCATGTTCCTCAATTTAAGTGTGCTCCATTTATGCTTAATTTTTTTGTAAGATTTTGTAAGAGGTAGTTTTTCAAAATTTACTACAAAAATGACTTGTAGACTTGTAGACACTTCAATAAGTTTATCTAGGTATATCATTTTTGTCACGCTTCATTTGTTTTAAGCAATAGATGAAGAACCTTTTAGAATACTTTTCTATCCTTTCCAGTCTTTATGGCACGAATTTATCTCAATTTCCTGCTCATCAATCTGTATCGTAGTAAATCACAAGAATCGTCTCTCTATCAAGTTACAGGTACTGCTTTTTTATTTCTTGTGTAAAATATTTTAGCAAACATTAACTAATTCGAAATATGACGAAAGCTGATGCTAATGTTTCTTCAATCAATGCTCAAAATGTTTCCTATTGGCTAACTGATAATATCTCAAACAGAAGTAAAATTCGTTTTTCCAGTTCTAATTACTTCGGCGGCAATTTCCTTTCACTCCTCTCGCATTCGATTTTACAACTCCTCAATATTGTCTGATTAAGTCTTAGAAATACTGTTTTTAAAGAGCTTTCATCAGAAATAGTCCATAGGTGTTAAATCTGGAGAGCTGGGAGGATATTCAATCCGCACATACTCAAGAACAGGTCTTGCAAATCGAGGAGGCCTGATGTTTCTATTCTATGTTTTGTGGAAACCAGATGTTTCTATTCTATGCTTTGTGGAAACGAGAGTTCTATTCGGAACATCGGCTTCATACAGATCAGAAACAGAGTCGCTAAAATCGGAACCAGTTCTTCCTGGAATAATTTTAAATTCTTCCTCATCGTGTCTGTGTTTTTATCTGCCCAATAATGCAAATTTTGCATTCATCGTTTTTCATGGTTTCTTACATGAGAATGGGGTAAGCTTTAAGACTGTAAATGAATATTTTGCGGTCAAAACAAGCGCAATTTAAAATATGTACCTACTAATCGATGCCTTTAAGTCTATTTCCAAAAATATATGCATTTGATTTACTGAATTTGTTGCGAATAGGAGACTAGCACTGGATTTATTTCTTGTTGTTCTTTGCATATCTGATAATTTGCATTTGCTAATTTAGTTTTTAGAACAACTACTATACGTTTCTGTCTAACTTATATTTCGTCCTTAACTTTATATTCCGATCTTAACTTTTATCTATTTGTCGTTCTTGGAGTGTTTCTAGAAACGAAATAGAAAGAGAAAATAACGAATGTGTCGCGATCTCACATAAAAGAAAGTTGTTGTGTACCTACATGAAGATTTTGTGAATAATTATTGCGTCTAATTTGTTCTTTCAATTGTCCGGAACCGATTTACTTTATAAACCGTCGAATTACGAATGAATGTGATCAAAGAACTTCATAGATGGTTCAGAATGTTTGACGTACATTTCACCAAAATCTCTTCTTCCGCATGAAGGATGGTGGTGATCATTGCCAACATTTAATCGATTTATTTAAAAAAATTGTTTTTTTATTGAAAAGCTAACGTGATCGCTATGTTTATTTTTGCATTTGAACTGACTGCAGTTAATTTTGCAAAATAAGGGGGTTTTCTTCTTTAATGTGTATTCAAAATTGACAATTTTTTCATTGAGCTTTGACGGTTACCTAGTAAATTATTCGTATTTTCGGGATGAAGCCATCTTGAGAGTTGGAAAACTCTATCATCAAAAGCACATGCAGGTTTACATTTTACATTTAAGAGTTTAGGGCTGAACTCTCCTTGCTTAAAGGCTTGCAGATAGGAGCAGTTTAATTTGCCAAAAATGTGTCCTAGAAAATACAATTTACGTCTTATAGGCCTATGTAGGTGTTTTTTCATAAAGTCTCTAAGGTGCTCAAAAGTTGGGTCTGTATGACATTATTGGGTAGCAAAAGTCGCCTAAATGGACCATATAGCGTGAAGCAAGTGACTTTATATGTATGTATGAGCGTCGTATAGGTTGGTAGGTTTCTTAAAAATTCTATGAATGAAAATGAGTGAACGATTGAGTTTAGAACGACTAAATTAAATACTGTATCCAGATTATGTTTGGGTGTATGCGTTAGATCCAAAGCCAACTAAACTAAGAAAGAATAATTTAATAAACCCTGTGTTAAGTAGATGTAATTAATCATAGCACTAGAGCGTCTAATTAGTTGGGAGCGTAGTGGCATAGACAAAACGTCTTGTAACACAATGCCCCTTGAATTGGGAAGAGCTGGTGGATATTGCCAGGAAAAATCATTAGTTTCGGACTCGTCAACGACGGCCGCTAATGAGTGACGTCACTCGCGGGCGGGCGTCGTCAGCGTCGCGGCGGCGGCCAATTGCGCCGCGTCAGCGACTTTCATTGGAGGAAAAAGGGCCGCCTGCCGACGCTGCAAACGCACGAGCACCCGGTTATGGTTTACCTGGAGAGGTGTCAGTTCGGGACTGTGGGAAAATCGGGGGGAAAACTTTGACCTTTACACCACTGACACGAGCGAAAGAGCTCTTTTCGCTGGAAAATGAACTTTATATCGTCTTTTCGCGATGAGGTCGAAATCTCATCAGTTTTGTCAATTGAGTTTCACTGTTAACTCACAACTGTGACTAAATCACAACGGGGCAGTCTTAAGTCTGCATCTGATTTAATAGTTATTTATGAGTATATGTATAAGCGTTAAAGTGCAATTTTAAGGCCCGCATCTGAAAGTTTCGCTTTGCTCGTCCTGCAACTCGCTCAGTACCTTAGAAGCTCAAATAACATACTGTATACAGGGTGAGAATTTCCAAAACACGAAATTCCTTGCATCGTTTTTGCAATAAGTAGGGGAAACTAAATTTGTGTCTCAACTAAACTACTCCCC
>NW_026018508.1:6371380-6376015 GCF_020466585.1 Dendroctonus ponderosae
TACTTTGGTGGTGATTTGTTTGTTTGAGTGTTTGTAAAAATATTTAAAATACTCCTCTACTTCTTCAAAAACGTGTCTTAAAGTTAAGTCGTAAGTTTGAATAATTTTATCATTTAAGAAGAACGCAAATCTGTTAATTCTGTTAAGCTGTAGCCAATTTTGAACGCATTGAAACAAATCTCCCAATATCACTTTTTACGAAACAATAATAAATTTTGCGCACATTATTTCAATAAAATACGTTGTTAGTTAACTAGTAAAAAAAATAGTATAATAATTCTCACTTAATTGATCTTCATAAATCTTTCATGCTTCTTGAATATATCAAATATTCTAATTAAATTAATGTTGTATGTTTTCAGTACATGATCTACTCACTTGGGTATGTCAAATAACAAGTGCTTTTGTGCTTCCGCCCTTCGCTTTGGCAAGCAAGAATTAGGCCAATTTTAGGAGTTAAACGCCCATGCTTTTCACTAAAAATGCGTGAGAAATTTGAATTATTTTGCCTGGACGATTAATTAGTTGCGTTAGACAAGCAGCACCTCGCTTGTTTTCGTTTTCACTTCCATCATCGATTAATTTTTGCCGGTGTAAAGTCAAAGACTTGGTAATATATTATTAGTTTTTTTTTATGCTTAAATCTTGCAAAATATCTGAAATTTTGCTCATAAAATGAAGAAAATACGCGCTGTTTAGTCAATCGAGCTTTGTCAGGTGGGCATTGAAATTTATGGGAAGCAAAAAATTGCTTTTATTTGAACTTTGCTGTGCACAATTCGCCATTTGTATTAATTTTGCTTGTCTCACTCGACATGCTGACTATAAGCTAAAGCAGTTGGCGTTTTAAAATTTTCTTGCATATATGAGCTGAAACTTTTGCCGACATAAGACTGACGCAGTCGGATCTATGAATTTTTTGCCACTACCCCGATTGAAATATATTGTCTAAAAGTTTCCCTTTTAAAAGAAGTTCATTCCTCCATCACATGTTTATTTCAGAAAGTTCTTCTAGCTTTAATCGTTTAACAATATTAGAGATCAAAATCCATTAATCAGTCTCTGTCCTTTCAACATTTTCATTTACACATTCAGGCTCTTTGTACTCCCACGGCTATTCCCTCTTTATTTATTATCAGTGGCTCTCATTCGCACATTTCCGTTCTTCGGCAGTCCTTCCTTCGTGGTTCGTTAGGTACGTGGCCTCTTATTTCCGCTTTAGAGGAACCAGCGAACCCGCCAAAGAAAGGTCAAAACCCATCGCGTCAAAACATTAACTTTCATGACCGAGGGCGAGCAAGAGTCATGTAAATATTGTATGTTTTATTAGATAGACTGACTTCTTGCCAATGAATATGAATAATTAAAATTTTATTCACATAGATTTGTTTGCTTTTAAACATACAAACGAGAAGCGCAAAGTCATTTGAATTTACCATTATTTCACGATTATTTTCGAACATCTAAGGTTTTTCTTTATTAAAATTAAATTCTTCATTAAAAATATATGCAATGCTTGATAATAATTACCATAGTGCTGATTCTTTCAACAATATGAAAAATTTGGATTCTCAAATACCGAAATATTATTGGGATCTGGTCATATTTATTTTGAACATTAATTGTACAACTAGATTTCAAGTAATCGTTATTCCTTTGCCATTGACCTATTCATTATTCATCTTTGTTTATTATATCTTATTCGGCTTTATTTCAAAATCTTATGTTTCCTTACGTACAAATACTACTGAAGATGGACAACCGATACCAAAAGCACCAAATACTATTTATGATTATCAACATACTACTTCTGATTTGCTTTCAATATTTGATTTTTCTTCAGGTTTTTTATTTTAAATTTGAGATAAAATTATTTTTTAGTGTTATAGTACATAAGAGGTTTTTCGCAACTCAGCCTTTGCCTAAATCCCATTGAAACTGCTTCTGAAAGTCCTTTATTTTTAACTTTTGGGATAAAGATATTTTTTTCGTAGCCAAAACTTGTAGGAAGAAATAATATGCAATAAATGAATCTTAAACCTCTTTTCCATTTTTTATTACTTTACTTTTACCTCTACATATTTATGCTGCAAAAACAGTTTTCGTGTTGGCCTTATATTTAAAGGCCTAACTGTACTTTTTCGTATAAAAGCGTATTTTCGTATTTTTGGCCAATGATCATTAAAAATTCAAGGTTAAAACAAAGTAAAAGCTTGAAGCGAATAGGCAACTGACTGAATTAAACAGTTATTAACCCAAGATATTAATTTGACAAAGGACAAAAAACATTAAAATTAAATAAATTACAAAATTACATTTATGGCGATCGCTTGATCCATACCTGCAACACATTTCCAAGTTCTTTTTGCAAGGACTGCATTGGATTTTGTATTATAAATATAATGTAGTTTTATAGAGTAATTTTTTATTTCCTTTATGTCTTCAGATGGATTCAACGACTATTAAAGAGATAAATTCTTTCAATCCAGCTTTAATAAGGTAAAGATGACTTTATCTTAAGACGGAATGTGTTCTGCTTCAACTGTTTAGTAAATTTAATATGATTTAAATGTAAAACGAATGAAATTTTTTTACTTAAAACGTTATGGAAAATGTATCTGCTTCAATATCAAGACACTTACAAAATAGTGTTAGTGGATAGACAATCTTTCGAAGAGATTAAAGATACAAATTCTCCAACCTTTTTGTTCCAGTTATGAACATTTCCGTTTTCCAAAATTAACTCGGCCAAAGACAAATACAACTTCAGTTGTTTCAGACGTATTTAGGGTGGCAAAATTTAACTAACTCTGCACGCGAGATGCTGTTTACTTTATACATTATTTGTAAATGGGTTTTACTTACGTTTGGATTTACACGTCGTTTTGTTAATAGCATTTCGGTAAATACTTAGTTTAAGGCAAACGTATCTGCTTAGCTTCTTGCAGTAAATAAGTCTGGCCATATTTGAGTACTTTTTGCAAAGGAAAATAATCAGTAATTATGTTTAATAGTAAATAATCAGTCATTTTGCTATGGATGTCATTTGGGCCAGTCGGCAATGTTTTTGCTAGGAATTTGCAGAATCACACTAATTTAGATACCTGCGTCTTCTTTTGCTAAATTCAGAAATATAAATTTAAGTAAACATTTAAATTATAGAAAGGAAAAGTAAATCTAAATTTTGAACATTCATCAAAATGTATCTTCATCTGAAACACTTAAGTAACAAATATTTTTATTTTACTTTACTGAATTTTGCCAAGAATTAAAATGAAGTGAACATTACCTGATTTTTTAAATGGCTGAGATGGTTACGCCTATGGAAAACAGGAATTTTAGATGTGGTTTTATTTTTAATTTCTGCATTCCTCAATTTTCCATCAGCACTAGAAGTCCTATCGAGAATAGGGTAAATCGCGGTCGAATGTTTTAAATCCAATTCCGTCTCGACGAGACCGGAGGGACCGTTTTCCATTTCCTGTTCAGGGTTTTCTGAAAAAAATAAACATCCTCACTTTAATCTTTAATAGAGGGGCCCAAGATATGAGCCGAAATACAGTGTGACAATTTTCGTGCTWTATGTTTAATAAGATGTGCCGAACCTTTATTTTCACTCCTACGTGATGGSCTGATGTGCTGTAWCAATATGTTTAATAAATTATMTGGGTAAATGTTTTAMGCGATYGTATTTTAAATTAASCAAAATTATTCAGTCGGTTCTAARATAGGSATTTTTAAAAGAGAAATATTTWCATTTCAGAATGAAGAAAAGTGAARGAGAAGAACAAAATTGTTTATGATCAGACGCTTCTTTTGGCGATCAGAAGCGTCTGATCATGGACAACTTTGTTCTTTTCRCATCTGTAATCCTTGTCCAAACATCCACACAAGCAGCACTTGCTTCTTTCCACTACTTTSACTGGGCATTAAAATCTGCTTTCCACGATCATAAAAACTCTTAAGAACTAACCTACACTGAACATTCGTCCATTGCTTCTAGTTTGGTTTATTTYCAGACTTGTAAATGAAGACTTCGTACTCACACMGGATATAATGCCTCTAAAGAACCCTATTCTTCATTTACACTTACTCGACGTGCATACAAATGCCGATATTTATCTAGGATCCGCTTAAGTCTGATCCTGATCGATTCCTGCTACCGAGCAGTGATAATAGACGTAGATTTTCATATTTGCCCTTTAGCGCTGAAGCTAGGAATTGCATCGGTAAATATTTGAATACATAGCAAACGTTGTTATGCAGTAAATTGTAATTGCAGGGCAAAAATTTTCGTTGCCGGAAATTAAAGCAGTGATATCTGGAATTCTCGGGAAAATCAAGTTGATTTATAATCGGATAAAGTTGAATTGATCGTCTACTTTGAGATTGGAGAATGATATTTGCTGTTCCAACTTCAGTTATGGGTAATTTTCATGCTTAAAAAGTTAAAGCGCTTGAACAACCTCACTTGATGAATATTTAATACTTTTAATAAAATGTTTTTGGAAGTTATTTTGAATATTTTTGTCTTTTCTATTTTCACTTTATAAAAGACTTAATATTTTTCCAGGAAAAATATCGAGGTTCTATGTATTTATATGGTTCAGGAGGATTCATGTTTTCTAACCCGTT
>NW_026018508.1:6376115-6380117 GCF_020466585.1 Dendroctonus ponderosae
TTGCGTAAAATCGTGCATTTCAATGCCACATTTATAATTCGAGCAAAATTCAGGATGATTTAAATGATTTTTTGAATTATTTGAAGACATTTAGGGCGCACTCTTCTTTAATGAACGCACAACTTTGAACTTCTAGACTTTTGCGTTAATATAACTAAAGCTTTACGAGGCCCGAGGCCGAAATTTTAACACGTACAAAAAATTACCACATTTTTTACGAGAAACATTTTATTAAATGGGCGAGTTATTGTGCTGGTGCGTTGGGTTACCCATGCCTAATTTCCTGAAAATTTCTCAGTAGCAAAGCATCAAATTTCAACGTGGATTTAGTCGCTATTACTTTCAATCCACTAAAAAGCATACATGCTGTAAAATCAGTCGAAACAGAAAAATTCTAGTCATTCTCATCATTTATTATTCAGCCGTGTTGGCAATCTCAGTTTGGCTTAGGCGCTTCATTCAACGATCTCAAAGTTAATTGAGTTACTAATTTTTTTTTCGATTTATGCTTCATGAGCTTGAAACAATGGCCTGGGTTAGGCTGAACTCAACTTAAAAAGGTTTTTCACCGCACCAAGGGGTTTGGGATTTCGGATCGGGGCAAAACCAGAGATAATTACCGGATTTACATTGTTAGAGCTACTCGACTCGACCCTTAAATTACAGTTATATGCTATCAAATAAATTAAATGTATATTAAGATTTATTGGCTACAAAGGTTTTATTTGGAAATGTCTCATATGGTGCGTTGCGGTCGCATTAATATTCAACAAAAGTTGAATTAGATTAGTTTGGATTTAACAAAACAGTCGAAAACAAATTTGAATTAGTGTTTGATGGTTGAATTTTGCTTGATATAAAAATGCGTGATTCAAAAAACGATTTCGTGAAATTTATGTGGTTTTATATTCAAATTTGCTAAAATTATCACAATTAAACTGAAGCGAAACGGAGTTGCTTCCTCGGTTGATACAAAAGTTACGCAGAAATCATCAAATTAAATGCGGAAGAAGCCGATTTCTATTAGGTTCATGCATTCGATGTAAAAATAACAAACGAAATATATCTTTTTTTCTTCAATAGCTAGACCAAAAATGCTACTTACTTATCTTCATTTTCGAATGTTTATTAAAATATTCATTTTATTTTATTTGGTTTGCTTTATTTGAAGTTTGGACTTTTTAATATTACAATATCAAACTCCAGGCTATTTGGAGCCTTAAATAAACTGTGTGTTCAGTCACAAAAAAATTACAATTTTTTCTAACAATTCCCTTGTGGTCAAATCTCTTCTCAGACACATTTTTCAATCGCAATACGAAAACAATAGTCCAAACTTTACACGATAGGAAGAATTTTGAATAGAAACAAATTGAAGCAAAAACCGCCGTATAAAGAGTTGAGCAAAGCGTAAATTCAATAAAGCAAAATCCTTGCATTCATCTCAAAAAGATAATTCAATTAATTTAATTTTGTATTCGTTTTATATATAAATTATTTGAATTGTAACGAGAAATACTGATATAATTACCAATCGAAAAGTTTACAATTGATCTAAAATGACTCAGGATTAATTTATTCAATCTGAGAAAACATACTCGACAACACTTGTGGAGAAATTCAAATTCAATTATCCAAAAATAAAATAATTCTGGAAAGACAAATATAAAACTTCAAAGCAAAAAGTGGAAAATTGACGGTGCAAAAGCCAGGTATTGTGAAAATTAATTTCAAAATACAGAACTTAAATTTGTCAGTGTGTGTCATGAACCAAAGCAAGGAGCAATGAAAATTATCAGACTGTTGTTTGAGAGCATTTCTCCAGAATACTTAAAGAACTCTTTTTGCTTCTTTTGCCTCGACATTCGCACGAGTAAAAGTTTAAAAGGGGTAAGGGTTTTTTTGGCGAAAGGTTCGGCTGAGACAGAGCAGAACTTCTCTTTCGCTTTCAGGTACCGTTTAAGAATGTTTATCGCAGATGCAAGCGAAACGTCGGGAACAAGTAAATTTAAGTTTGTTGTTCAACGCGTATCATCTTGTATTCGAATTGATTCCAAATGTCACTAAGATTGAAAATATCGCCAATACTTACGACCATTACAGAGGTCTATAGAGCCTAAAATTCACATCTGCAAAACATATTGATAGTTTCTCAATTAGCTGGGAATATTTATAAGTCGATTTTGAACAAATTTTCATGGAAATACGAGCAAAGTTTATGAAAATGTACAAAATTAATCCGTTGTGAATTTCAATTATTAGTTTTTTCAATGTTAAAAGTTGCTGTTAAAGCTTGTTTTATACCAATTGGGAATTGTCCAATTTTTTCTTATTTTATTTGATTGTTTTCAATTGGCCCAATTGTTTCGGCATTGCCTTTTGTTTTTAGAGTACCTTTTTATACCATTTTTGTGTATCAAAGTGCAACTTGACTATGGATTAAATATCACTTAAATGAGAAGAGGGCCTTATTTTCCAGAATTTTTAAAATTGAATATGTTGTATTTTTAATTCAACAATCGTCCCATAATAATTAAAATTTAGTCAACATTTATTTAGGTGTACCCCTTTTTGTATTGTAAAGTTTAAATTAGATAAATTAGATAGGCTCGAAATAACATTTTTAGTGCAGATTAATAGTTTTTATTAATGGGTCCCTGGCCATAACTGATTTTACGATTTGAATTTTAATATCTAGAAAACCAATTACTTTTGAATATTCGTTTCACATTTGATTTGATATTGAGTTGCAAATTGATATTGTGCAACATTTTCTAGGAGGTTTTTTATATATTTTATTTCAACAACTAACATCGAAGCACCGCAAAAGGGTTTTCTAACGGAATTGCGGCTAAATTAATTTGAAAATAATGGTTGCCTAAAATGAAATTCCTCTGTTATAACAATTTATTTGCGATAAAAAATAATATAAACGGCTATACAAAGCTTTTTTACGGCCGTAATCAATTTCAACTGAAAAAAGCATGTTTTCTACATAAGGATCAAATGAATATTAATAAACAGTTAAAAGTACGACTTACAAATTACGAAACACGCTTAATAAGAGGAACTCAAAACTCAAACACATTTTTCCTAGTGAACACAAGACTAGATAAAAATTGGATATAAATGCGGCCCTGTCTCGACTTAATCAAACTTATCAGGCTTTAGAATGTTTGAGCCCCATAACAAGACACAAACCACGACTTCCAACCAAAAAGGGGAAATAGGAAGAAGGGAATCATTAAAAAGTCAGTTACGTTTGTATAGGCATAACGTCGTCGCGTATCGTGTACAAGTTGTGTGTTTTTATTGCACCTGTGCTTTTTTCCTACCTGTTTCAAGCCGCAAGAAAACAGGTGAATGGACCTTTAACTCACGTGACAACTTTATGGTACTTTGAAAAGCTCATAAGTTAGTGGCAGTTATCTATTAAATATTGAAGCATTACAATATAAATGGTTAAGGATAAAATAAATTAAAAATTTCCCTACAGAATGAAAAGAGGCAAGAATTGTGCCCGGGGTATTTTTTAATCAATTTTCGGATGTGAACTGAAAAACAAATTTTCCATGCAGTTTAAGCAGAAAAAAGTCCTTAAAGCGGTTAATCACTCATTAGAAAATTCCATTAATATTCAATTTTGTCTCAATAATATCATGACAAGTCTTTTAGTAAATTTAATTAGTTAGTAAAATATTTCGAATTTCCTTATTCGCGTCCTTTCATTTTGTATATGTTCTTGCAGAAGATTAAAAATTCGGTTCAAACATGACGCCACCTTTTTCCTCATTTGTCAGGAACCAATTCAGCTAGTGGCCTTAATTTTACACAACTGGATAGAGAACCAAATAGTGCATTTATCAAAATTATCATGTTTGCATAAATCCAATTTTCAATCATTTTTGTTTTACGCGCTATTAGCCAAATTTTTTCGTCGGCTCAAACATCACGCCACATCTTTGGTCATATTGCGAGAACTATATTTTGACCAGCATAAAT
>NW_026018508.1:6380217-6384283 GCF_020466585.1 Dendroctonus ponderosae
AAAAATAATAATAATTTATGCTGGTCAAAATATAGTTCTCGCAATATGACCAAAGATGTGGCGTGATGTTTGAGCCGACGAAAAAATTTTGCTAATAGCGCGTAAAACAAAAATGATTGAAAATTGGATTTATGCAAACATGATAATTTTGATAAATGCACTATTTGCTTCTCTATCCAGTGGTGTAAAATTAAGGCCACTAGCTGAATTCGTTCCTGACAAATGAGCAAAAAGGTGGCGTCATGTTTAAACCGAATGTTTTATCTTCTGCAAGAACACATACAAAATGAAAAGACGCGAAGAAGGAAATTTGAAATATTTTACTAACTAATTAAATTTACTAAAATACTTGTCATGATATTACTGAGACAAAATTGAATATTAATGGAATTTTCTAATGAGCGATTAACCGCTTTAAGGACTTTTTCAATTGGCTAGTTTCCTAACATGAAGATAAAAAACCTATTTGGTCCATTTTTCTGCTTAAACTGCATGGAAAATTTGTTTTTCAGCTCACATCCGAAAATTGATTAAAAAATACACCAGGCACAATTCTTGCCTCTTTTCATTCTGTAGGGAAATTTTTAATTTATATTATCCTTAACCATTTATATTGTGATGCTTCAATATTTAATAGATAACTGCCACTAACTTATGAGCTTTTCAAAGTACCATAAAGTTGTCACGTGAGTTAAAGGTCCATTCACCTGTTTTCTTGCGGCTTGAAACAGGTAGGAAAAAAGCACAGGTGCAATAAAAACACACAACTTGTACACGATACGCGACGACGTTATGCCTATACAAACGTAACTGACTTTTTAATGATTCCCTTCTTCCTATTTCCCCTTTTTGGTTGGAAGTCGTGGTTTGTGTCTTGTTATGGGGCTCAAACATTCTAAAGCCTGATAAGTTTGATTAAGTCGAGACAGGGCCGCATTTATATCCAATTTTTATCTAGTCTTGTGTTCACTAGGAAAAATGTGTTTGAGTTTTGAGTTCCTCTTATTAAGCGTGTTTCGTAATTTGTAAGTCGTACTTTTAACTGTTTATTAATATTCATTTGATCCTTATGTAGAAAACATGCTTTTTTCAGTTGAAATTGATTACGGCCGTAAAAAAGCTTTGTATAGCCGTTTATATTATTTTTTATCGCAAATAAATTGTTATAACAGAGGAATTTCATTTTAGGCAACCATTATTTTCAAATTAATTTAGCCGCAATTCCGTTAGAAAACCCTTTTGCGGTGCTTCGATGTTAGTTGTTGAAATAAAATATATAAAAAACCTCCTAGAAAATGTTGCACAATATCAATTTGCAACTCAATATCAAATCAAATGTGAAACGAATATTCAAAAGTAATTGGTTTTCTAGATATTAAAATTCAAATCGTAAAATCAGTTATGGCCAGGGACCCATTAATAAAAACTATTAATCTGCACTAAAAATGTTATTTCGAGCCTATCTAATTTATCTAATTTAAACTTTACAATACAAAAAGGGGTACACCTAAATAAATGTTGACTAAATTTTAATTATTATGGGACGATTGTTGAATTAAAAATACAACATATTCAATTTTAAAAATTCTGGAAAATAAGGCCCTCTTCTCATTTAAGTGATATTTAATCCATAGTCAAGTTGCACTTTGATACACAAAAATGGTATAAAAAGGTACTCTAAAAACAAAAGGCAATGCCGAAACAATTGGGCCAATTGAAAACAATCAAATAAAATAAGAAAAAATTGGACAATTCCCAATTGGTATAAAACAAGCTTTAACAGCAACTTTTAACATTGAAAAAACTAATAATTGAAATTCACAACGGATTAATTTTGTACATTTTCATAAACTTTGCTCGTATTTCCATGAAAATTTGTTCAAAATCGACTTATAAATATTCCCAGCTAATTGAGAAACTATCAATATGTTTTGCAGATGTGAATTTTAGGCTCTATAGACCTCTGTAATGGTCGTAAGTATTGGCGATATTTTCAATCTTAGTGACATTTGGAATCAATTCGAATACAAGATGATACGCGTTGAACAACAAACTTAAATTTACTTGTTCCCGACGTTTCGCTTGCATCTGCGATAAACATTCTTAAACGGTACCTGAAAGCGAAAGAGAAGTTCTGCTCTGTCTCAGCCGAACCTTTCGCCAAAAAAACCCTTACCCCTTTTAAACTTTTACTCGTGCGAATGTCGAGGCAAAAGAAGCAAAAAGAGTTCTTTAAGTATTCTGGAGAAATGCTCTCAAACAACAGTCTGATAATTTTCATTGCTCCTTGCTTTGGTTCATGACACACACTGACAAATTTAAGTTCTGTATTTTGAAATTAATTTTCACAATACCTGGCTTTTGCACCGTCAATTTTCCACTTTTTGCTTTGAAGTTTTATATTTGTCTTTCCAGAATTATTTTATTTTTGGATAATTGAATTTGAATTTCTCCACAAGTGTTGTCGAGTATGTTTTCTCAGATTGAATAAATTAATCCTGAGTCATTTTAGATCAATTGTAAACTTTTCGATTGGTAATTATATCAGTATTTCTCGTTACAATTCAAATAATTTATATATAAAACGAATACAAAATTAAATTAATTGAATTATCTTTTTGAGATGAATGCAAGGATTTTGCTTTATTGAATTTACGCTTTGCTCAACTCTTTATACGGCGGTTTTTGCTTCAATTTGTTTCTATTCAAAATTCTTCCTATCGTGTAAAGTTTGGACTATTGTTTTCGTATTGCGATTGAAAAATGTGTCTGAGAAGAGATTTGACCACAAGGGAATTGTTAGAAAAAATTGTAATTTTTTTGTGACTGAACACACAGTTTATTTAAGGCTCCAAATAGCCTGGAGTTTGATATTGTAATATTAAAAAGTCCAAACTTCAAATAAAGCAAACCAAATAAAATAAAATGAATATTTTAATAAACATTCGAAAATGAAGATAAGTAAGTAGCATTTTTGGTCTAGCTATTGAAGAAAAAAAGATATATTTCGTTTGTTATTTTTACATCGAATGCATGAACCTAATAGAAATCGGCTTCTTCCGCATTTAATTTGATGATTTCTGCGTAACTTTTGTATCAACCGAGGAAGCAACTCCGTTTCGCTTCAGTTTAATTGTGATAATTTTAGCAAATTTGAATATAAAACCACATAAATTTCACGAAATCGTTTTTTGAATCACGCATTTTTATATCAAGCAAAATTCAACCATCAAACACTAATTCAAATTTGTTTTCGACTGTTTTGTTAAATCCAAACTAATCTAATTCAACTTTTGTTGAATATTAATGCGACCGCAACGCACCATATGAGACATTTCCAAATAAAACCTTTGTAGCCAATAAATCTTAATATACATTTAATTTATTTGATAGCATATAACTGTAATTTAAGGGTCGAGTCGAGTAGCTCTAACAATGTAAATCCGGTAATTATCTCTGGTTTTGCCCCGATCCGAAATCCCAAACCCCTTGGTGCGGTGAAAAACCTTTTTAAGTTGAGTTCAGCCTAACCCAGGCCATTGTTTCAAGCTCATGAAGCATAAATCGAAAAAAAAATTAGTAACTCAATTAACTTTGAGATCGTTGAATGAAGCGCCTAAGCCAAACTGAGATTGCCAACACGGCTGAATAATAAATGATGAGAATGACTAGAATTTTTCTGTTTCGACTGATTTTACAGCATGTATGCTTTTTAGTGGATTGAAAGTAATAGCGACTAAATCCACGTTGAAATTTGATGCTTTGCTACTGAGAAATTTTCAGGAAATTAGGCATGGGTAACCCAACGCACCAGCACAATAACTCGCCCATTTAATAAAATGTTTCTCGTAAAAAATGTGGTAATTTTTTGTACGTGTTAAAATTTCGGCCTCGGGCCTCGTAAAGCTTTAGTTATATTAACGCAAAAGTCTAGAAGTTCAAAGTTGTGCGTTCATTAAAGAAGAGTGCGCCCTAAATGTCTTCAAATAATTCAAAAAATCATTTAAATCATCCTGAATTTTGCTCGAATTATAAATGTGGCATTGAAATGCACGATTTTACGCAA
>NW_026018508.1:6384383-6385503 GCF_020466585.1 Dendroctonus ponderosae
TTCAGAATTTTCCAGTTTTAGCCAAGTTACTCTTTCTTCTAAATGCTCAATTTTCTAAAGTTTTACTTAAAAATGCTTACAATCTTAAGGTATTTGTTATGTAAAAAGTTTTTGAATGAAGATTATTTGGAAATCTCGTCACCTCCATTCCTCTGAAGTTTGTAAAAATTTTACAAAAACTTTTTTCAGTGCCAAATTCGGTACAAAAACGAAAATAAATCCCTACTGTTTTTTCCCAAAACCGATCAAGGTTTTCTCCAAAACCGATCACAAAACTAAGTTTTTAATAGAAAACTCAAAAAAGCATTATTTTCTGATGATTTTCTTCTTTTCTGACAATAAAGGGGTCTTTTCAGCCAAAAATGACAAAATTAATTTTGCTAGAAAATTCGGCTCATTCATCGGTATGCCCCAAAATCAAATAAGTTTATTCAGTTTTTCACCGAAAGCACTTAGGATTATCTTGAAAAAACGACCATAGAGCAAAAGTTTACAAAAAATTATATGGAAAATTCGCCGCCCTCATCGCTCTAAGGATTTAAAGTTCCTTTAAATTTTCAGGTCATTCCAGTTTTAACAAAGTTTCCATTAAGCAATTCTTTCTACGCAAAAATGGCATTATTTTTTAGATTTACTTAAAATACTGGCAATCTTCAGGTATTTTCTGTGAAAAATTATAAGATAATCTTTGCGTCCTTAACCGCTTTGCAAAAATGTTTGGGAATGTTTGCAGCTTCTAATTATGGACAAAACTCAAATAATTATTTCTAGGTCTTTTTCCAAAAATATTTCCCCGATCTGAAAGATTGAAAGTTTATAATCATTTATTTGGAAAACCCTTGGAAACTCGAGCTTCTTCACTTTTAGGTCACTATACACACTCTTTTTTTTCAAACTTCTTGTTGGGTATTTTGCCTCAAAATTTTTTTTTCGCTCTGATAATTCGTTTGTGCAAATTGTCAGTTATGTTGAATTATTAATTATTTATTTACATAAGCGAATTTTCATATACTGTATTATCCTAATATTGTTACACAATTTATTAACATACTCCTTTTTAGGTTCATTTAGGTTCTTTTGATAACGATAGCAGAAAATAGCTATCGAAACGTCAAGGTAA
>NW_026018508.1:6385603-6391009 GCF_020466585.1 Dendroctonus ponderosae
TGAATGTCTGGTGAGTAATTTTTAGTGATGAAATTATTGGTCCATTATTTTATAATCACAATTTAAATATGGAAAGATATTACTTTTTCCCAAATGAACATGAAGACATGTTGAATAGTTTTCCGTTAGCATCGTATAGAAAATTGGCATATTTTCAACATGATAGTGCACCTTCACACAACTCACGAGTTGAATGTGAAGATGCCAAAAAATGCCTGGACGTAAACGGAAGCCAATTTGAACATTTAATTTAAACGATTCATTATTGTTTTGTGCTTTGTGTTATAATATAGTTCTTGTTTCCAAAGAATACTACACATTTTTATCTTCTTTTCAAGTTTTACGGCAACAAAAGAAGAAAAATATACAAACTATTATATCGTTCAATTCAGCAAAAATAGGGATTTTAAAAGGCCCACTGCCAACTATGACTACCATTCAACGCAAAAAGTTGTACTAAGGGCAGTTTTAACTTTTTTCTAAGTTAAGCAGATCGTAATAACCGATAATTAAAAAAGTGTTGATTTCTTGTCTTTTCAGGGTATTTCAGGAACCAAGTTGGGTACCTAAATTTTGAAAACGGTAATGAATAGGCAATCGAATTCTGTCCAATTTTCCCCATTTAACGGCTTCTCTATTTTTAAAAATGTAGAAGTTACTCATACAAAGATTCAGAAAATGGCCACCCTGTATATCTATTGTAGGCACTGAACCATCTAAATGAGAAACATCGCGCATGTTCCTTCATGTACTGCTGGAAGGAGAACATTTTAATATTTAATCTGCGCCTAATTCTTTTGGTACTAGAGTAGCCTAAAAAGGTTTATCTGAATAAACTACAAATAATAGTGAACTAGTGTGTTCTTTGATACTGTTTTTGCAATTACTACTTGTAATTTTTCTCTGAAATGAATTACTTCTATTAAACATCTAAGAAATTGTCCACAGCATAAAATCATTCATTTCGTCACACTATTGAGGATAAGTTCAAAAGATAGCATATGCGGGACAATAATGACAAAGTCTCTTTTTAATTATTTGCCGACGTTTTGACCTTTACTGAGGTCTTCTTTAGGGCTAAAAGAGCCAAACCGACAGTTACATAACTTTAGGAGGCAAAGTTGATAGTTAAGTTAAATATAAAATAAATAAATAAAAAACCAAATACATGGCAAATCCTATCTCAAATTATGTGTGAGTTTTATAATAATCTACTTAATTTCAGATCGGGCTTTTCATGTTTATTATGTATTTTTATTTTTACTTATTTATTTAGTTAAGCCAACTATCAACTTTTTCCCTTAAGTTATGTAACTTTAAGTCTGAAGAACATTTCAATAAGGGTAAAAACTTTGGCAAATAATTAAAAAGAGATCTCATTATTCTCCTACACCTGCTATCTTTTGAACTTAACTTTCATTGGGGCGCAAGGCTGTACAAAATTATTCAGCATGATTAAACGCCCTACAGAAAACATCTACTATTTAAATCATAGAGAGACAAAGAAAGGTAAGCCAAACAATTGCACTAAAAGTTTGCATGGCGCATTATCTATTACTATAACTATAACTTACTTTTTTGTTGTTGTGAAAGTCTCGTTCTGAGAGAAGGGCCCTGAAGAGTCACAAGTGAGGCGAGAAAACTTAGCTTGTGGCCCGCCCCATCGTCACGGGTTCAAATTAAGAATATGATTCCCGGGGATTATGTCACGAAAAGTATCCGGAATCTCTCCGCCCCGGCCTCTAATTGCGGCCCGTTTGTGATTTTAATTTCGTTATGTCGACGTTATCAAACGACGCCGTTCGGCTTAGAGCTTTTTTCCGGCGTCGGAACGCCCGGATTTTTCTCCACTATTACACCGATAATAAAATTACCGTTAATGGGCATACGATTTAAATTCCAAAAGCTTGTCTTCCACCATAGTCATTTAAAGAATCTTCATTCTTAAAAATTAATAATCATCTATTTGAAACAACTTTACTAGCATCCTTTTTGTTCAGTCTTCTTCATTCTTCTGAAGAGAGATGCACGGCTAGAGAAAAAGTCACGAATGACATGCAAACAGAAAATGGGATACAAATCCGAAGAATGAAAAACAGAACCTTCCAATCATTCGGACATATTTTAGTTGCTGTTGCCAAAGACTGCTGAAAATACTCCAGTTAGGAGAATATTTAGACAATTCTACTAAAAAACTAGTCTAACTACCTTCTTTCCCTATTTCCATTGTTAATAAATTTATTTAAAAATCAAATAAAGAACTGCGTCTGCCAAGTAACTAACCATGTATTATTTAAAAAGTTTAATAAAGCACAAAACCGCAGATCGATAGGTAAGTAGGTACACGGAATACAATAAACACAACAGGCCGAGCCAAACACTACAGAGCAAGTTGAATAATCCCTTAAAATTGAAATAGAGATTTAATTTCACCCCTGTCATTTGGCAGCAAAGCTTTGAATTTATGGGTTTTTCAATTGCTTAGGGGCGAATTTTTAAGAACAGGACAAATTTGTTTCCTTTTAAGATTGCAGTAGGGATTAGTTCATTCGACTTCGGTATTGTTGCTGCCCTATCTTATGTATATTCGAATATTTTCTGCGCGTTGATAAAAGTGTTGGAACTAGATAATATGATGGTTGAGCAATCAGAGTATTAAACATATGCAGGACAATAAAAGATTACAAATTAAATAATTGTAACTTGTCCATTATGGTTTTTAATAATTAGTGTATAAACACACTTTGTAAGCAGAAACCGAAGTGTTTTAAATTCAGATTTGAATTGTTTTGTATGACGTCTTGCATATCGGGTGAGCAGCAACGATTTAACAAAAAGTGAATCATGTTACTGTGAAAAGCGGTAAATTAATTGTAAGCAAATGCAGGAACAGCTTTAGCTTTTTAGATACAAGAAGGCAATGTTGTTTTGTAATAATGAAATTGTCGGCATTATCAGATCATCAAAGACTTCTAATCTCATAGAACGGATTAAGAACTTATTAGCTCTCATCAGCTGGGGTTAGCCGGAAAATAACCTTCCCGAAATGTTGTTATGTGTTAAGTACGAACATTGATAATTTCTATTGACTTAAGAATTCGAAATTGAAATAAAAATAGGGGCTTCCAGTTGAACAAATGAAGTTGATGGTAGTAATTTATTTTTGCATTAACCTGCATAAATAAATTTGCTGTAAAAAATAGCATGTACAAATAAAAATTGATCGCTGCGAGCTTTTTTTCAAAAAACAGTGAATTCAGGCATCACTTCTGGAACTCTGTGCAGTATTAGTATTCATACGCATCAGTAGTAGTATTCATAAAAAATAACTGTTTCCAAAATACCAATCAATCAATAAAATGTTCAATTTCAAAACTTGAACAATTAGTTACTGAAAATGCTACATAAGTTTGAGATAATTTGCTTAAAGCAATTATCCAGAGAAATTGCTCGATTATTATTCCTAATAATTAGACAGTAAATATCGAGAACTGACCCTGCAAATTTCGGAATTTGCTGATAATTTAGCGACCGAGCCGAACCTCTTCATCGACGTCGTCGTCCTGCTGAAATATGTGTCAAGCGTTCCAGGATGAGGGTGAAAATTAGGTTCGTTAAGTCGAGAAAGGGCGACCTGCACCGGCACATCTTCATTTGTCACTGGGACATTCCAGATAAACACTGGAGAGAGAACGGATTACGTATTTACGAGTTTTCCGGTAAGTGATATTGAGGGGATCCAGCCAAGGGAGTGTGTTAATTCAACAGCGGTAAGAAAATTGACTATAAGGAAAAGCAAAGCAACTAACAAGAACAAGAATTTATTGCGCAATAAAGGCATTTTTTTACTTTACAGTTACTTTGCTTAACAAAGTTTATCGATTTAATGTGTATTATTGTATGGCTTTTATTACTATAATAATTAACCTTTTTAATTTTTCTCTTCTTTATATTGAGTTGATTTTGTATTCCATTCTAAATCTTCATTTAGTTTAAATGAAATTTAACTGACTTTGTAACACACATTTGCTTGGGGCTCGAGAATTCGGGTTTTTGAATTTTGAGATAAAAAAAACAAAATTGAAATTAAGTTTGGACGGAAGTCCACCGATTAACATTCAAGTTGGTTGGGTCAAAAATAGTGTAATTTAACGTAAAGTTTAAATATTTCCTGATGTTTCACTGTGAATATTTTCGTAGTCGGTTATCCGATTTTAATATTTGTTTCTTCGAATCATAGCTCTAGTCTAAGGCAAAATTTAAGTTATTAGATCAGCAAGAAAATTAATTGAAACGTATTGTACAGGGTGCTTAAATAGTGTCATATTTTCTTGGTCAAAGTTTAAATTCTTCTGCAGGCCGTTTCAGCTCGGACAGAAAAAAAGGAATATGATGTTATCTATCTTGCCTGCGTAACGTGAACCTTTAACCGTCTGTTTAACTTGAGCCATTCGAGAGATATTCACAATTAAGTTTGTGCAAACAAAAGTTCATCATTACAAGTTTACACTTTGTTTGCTTTGTCACGTATAGCAATAAAATAAAAACAATATTGTTAGGCGTGAAAACCATATTAATAATTTATCCTTAAGGAAACCAAAAACTTTAACAACTCAATTGACAGAGCAGAGAGAGGATCAAGTAAACAGGGCTTTTAATGCGATTTGGTTTACAATGGCACAGACTTCTTTGCAAACAAAAAATCTTTAAATAAATTCGACCGGTCATCAAATATGATTGGTTCGCGCGGGAAATTTGACCGGCCATAAAAAATAAATATGTTTTCAATGAAGCTACCTCATATTGCACGCAAAAGAATTTAAAGCGTGACCAAGAAAACATGACTTAAACATCCTGAACAATATATTTATATATTTCATTTTTTATTGCTGATCGTATAACTAAAATGTCCAACGATAGAGCTTTGATTAGATTAAATAATTATTCAATTCGGACCACCGGCCCAGAAAATATTCACAGTCAACATTGAGAGCTCTTTTACACGAAGATACAGTTGTCCGGTTAACTTAGGGTATATAAAAAAGTTAACAAAAAAGACAATAGTTACCTATATAAACTATTTTCCACTCTATTGCGATTTAAAGTACCCATAGATTTAAGCGAATCTATTTAAGCTTGTTAATTGAAAGAGAGCTAGCTACTTTTGTTTTTTGCATGCGTGATTGCGTCATAAAAGCAGTCTCGGTTCAGTTTCATCATTAACATTTTAATCTCTAGTGCCTCTAAACTAGGTCTGGGTAACACTGTGTTGAGTTGCGCTATGGAGTTATTGCCGCTCTAGGAGTTAACGAGTTATAACTCATGGGTTAATGAGTTATAATTAATTTGCTAAAGCTTTACGAGACTCGAGACTGACATTTTCACATCTAAAAAAGTATTATTAAC
>NW_026018508.1:6391109-6402084 GCF_020466585.1 Dendroctonus ponderosae
AGCCACAGCTCGTTGCCTAATTTTCATTTCCTTGGATTTTAAGTCAATTTGATAGTTTTCTCTGATTTTGTTAACTTTTTGATGTAATTTTCTGGCCGTTTCATACTTTTGCCAGTCTTTTTCTCCTTTCAATTTTGAGCTTGGATTTAACATTATGTATTTAACTTGGTTTTGTACGTTCTCCGTCCAGGATGCCAGCCATGTTACTTTGTCATCATGACGGACTTCTTTCCACTTATGACCGGGCGGTGCCACCGGTATAGTTGACTCTTTGCTACAGTTAATTATTACATCTTCAGCTTCAACACGCCTCTTGAGTTTTCCCATTTTTGGATGTTCACCTCGACCTATACCAAAATCATTTCGTTAGTTCAATAACAGATGTAATTTTTGACACGTGTAAAAAGTGAAAGTGAAACCAAATATTGTAATATGGAATAGGGAAACTCTACATACGAATACCTCAATATAAAACATTTTGTTTGGCTTACCCCTAAAAAGTCCTGGTGGTTCAATTTTGAAGTTGCCAATTTTTTCCTTGTGTCCATCAATGGTACAAAAACCAAATTCTTTTAATAACGCCTCGTTCTTTTCTTTTAACGCTAATTTTTCTTCCTTTGTTCTGTTCCTATTTTTCTCAGCGAGATCCATAAAATACGCATGTAACTGCTTGAAATTACACTTGGATAGATCAGTTATAACTTTTCTTTCTTCATCAGTCATATCTGAAAATCAGAAACGTGTCAATTAATTAAGCAGTTATATGATTACCTAGAATATAAGTGAAAATAGTAATAATTTGAAAGTCGCATAATGTTAGAAATCAGTTATGACTACTACAAAAAAACGTTACTTACAGGCTCTCCAATCCTCGAAGAAATTTTTATTAAAAATTTTCTTCTTTGTATAATCGTCATCCAACATCTTTGCATAAAGTCCAGCAATCTGTTCAGCATCTTCACTAAGTTTCATTGTTTGCCCATTATAGAAAAATTTCACATTTTTAGGTAGTGGCTCATAAGGCGCAGCGAAAACAGGGCCTTTATGTTCAAGAAAACTCCATTTAACTCCATTTTTTTGTTTCTCTTCCGACCTCGAAATAATTAAATTGTGGATAAACGATGAGTTTTTGAAGTGAAGGATATATAACGATAAATCAGTTAAATACATCTACGATTGGCTGCTAAATGGGAGTATAATATATAATAATATAATAATAGGGGCTCACTTGGAGAGTAGAAGTATTTATAGTATTTCTAGAAGATATTAACAGTTGAAAATCGAATTTTAATTTTGTGATTAAGCATTATTTTGAAATTGTTCCCTGTTTAATTGAGAGTATATTGGAATACTTAATCATTCAAATAGAAAAATTACAATATTTGCTTCAAATTGCGAAAAATTTTGATATGTAAAAGTTCTCTTGTACAATTTTTTGATGAAGTCATAGCAGCAATGATGTTTTTTGTCATTAACAGATAGTTACAGGTATCTACCTGCCTTTGTCAGTAATAACCATAATTTGTCAAATTGTGACTTACTTTGAAGCTCCTTTCACGTATTTGCGAATATGCGATTAGTTCTCGGGAAATGTCACAGTAACATAGAAGCAGAACTTACACCAACAAAGTGCTAGAGACACTGATTGAGATTGGATCCAGGAAGATAGTGGATGACAATTTATGTTCGGGTTCCACACACAGAGGAACAAGCATTTGACATAATTGCAGTAGAGCCTTCCAGGGGCACTTAGAGCATTGCACAACAACTGACACTTTCCCAGGCACCAAATAAATACCGATAAAGGGCTACATTCCTACCACGTATGTAATATAAACACAGCACAAAGACACATTAAACCAATGGATTACTGAACACCGGTACAAATTGAGCAGGTGTTAATTAACCGAGTACCAGAAGCTGCTCGAGAAGAGTGGATAATAAGGTGATTACACAGACACTAACTTTTTTGGAGTTAAAGACTCAAATGCATGTTTATGTTGTTCTAATTATGGTTTGCCAGATATCGATCACGGCGGTTCCCTGTGGGACACCCTGTATAGTATTTTCCATATGTTCCACACAAATATGATTTGGAACTGTATTGCACACTTTACAACGACCGTTAATTACACACTTTATTACAAAAAAAAACGATTCTTTGATATCTGTTATTAATTCGAGAAACGATTGCAGGACATTATGGCTCACTACCTCTTCTAAAATTTAAAATATCAAATAAATTAAACGTCTATAACGTGTCCCAAGTACAATAAAATAAACAGTTTTATTACAAAATAATTTAAAATTTTGCGAACAGAAAAGAAGAACGATGTACTTGATTGATAAAAAATAGGAGTGTTTTTGCATTATTTGATGCCTAAACGGATTAAACTTGAATGTCAATGTTTATAACCCTATGTGAGTAAGTGAAAGCAGAGATTAGTAGATTAAGTCTACTAATACGCATTTTAATCAATGTATAACGTTAATAAATCATTAATCATGTTTAATCTCACAATCAGGTTTTTCACAGGGTAGGTACTTAAATCTAGAGTTGAGCAACAAATCACTGCCTGTGCTTTTTCACAGTGATTAATAAATCGCAATTACAATCTCTGATAAACGTAAAAATAAACTGTGGTCTAAAACTTGATTGACCCAAAAGTGATATTAAAGAGCGACTTATATTTTCACTGCTAACGCTGCTATTGCGAGTTGGGTGTAGTGATCATATGTTGCACATGTGGCCCGTCGTTTATTTTTAAAATAATTTTCTGGGAATACACTTACTGTTTTATTAATTTTTGCGAATTGAAATTATTTATTATGTATTGTGCTAAGCGACGGAAAATTATTTCTTTGTGAAATTGATTTTCTGCATTAGATGATAATTTTGCAAAATGCAATTTATGCAAAGCAAAATTATCTTACAAAACAAGAAGGTACGTCGAATTTGAAACGGCGCATGTAATGCAACAACGCACAATATCAATAAATTCTAAAAATTTTCGATAAGAGTAGCGCAGTAATATTTTTGATCCTATTTTCACTCAAATGTTTTTTTCAGATCAAAAATTAAAATCAAATACATATAGCTTGTTCACAAAGCATTAAAAGGATGTTAATACGCTACTTGTTCTGTGTAAAACAATAGCTGTTTGTTTCCATTTTTATTTTCTTCCACAATGTTTTTAGAACTTTTAGAGTACCCAGATTTACAAAATGTGTAGCTAGGTGCAGAGGTTGTTATTTTTTAGTGTCCTTAAAATCATTTGTACTTTAAGTATAAAATAGTATTTGTTGATACCTGGATAAGATTATTTATTTAAAAAATATGAATTACAAATATTTTAAAATTGTTTCTGCAAGTGACGCACGATTGCCTTATGACGTTGCTATATCACGAAAATAGCAACCACAATAAAAAAATCACTTTCACAGTTTTAATAGTGGTTTTAAAATGACGCTCATCTCTATTTAAGTCTAAAGGGTGTTTGTTTAGAGGTATAGAACATTAAACTGATTGAAGTACTGACTTGATTGGAATGGCAGTTGTATGCTATTGTTGCTTAACTATGATTTGGGGTATTCGGACGCCGCGGCTGGCTCGAATGACGAGCAACCTGGAAGTCTAATTTTTGACCACTTCCAAACTTCTTCAAGACCACTAAACACAAAAAAGTGGGTTTTCTGGATATAACGGAGCCTCAATAATGGCTTCTGGATTTTCGTACGTCCAATCCCGACAATTTTGTTTATTGACGCAACCAATGAGCCAAAAACGATTATGTCGACCGTAAAATGAACGTAGCGCACGGCGAGTTTAGCGAACTGAACAGCGATTTTCGAAATCGAAATTGCCGAATTTGGAGCTACAAAAGTCCAAAAGCCCTGATTGAGGCGCCGTTATATCCAGAAATACTCACTGTTCGATGTGCTTTTTTATGGTCCAGTGGAATTAAAGTGGTCGAAAATTGGACGTCTCGTGGATTATTCTTCATTCGGGCCAGCCGCGACGTCCATATGGCCCAAATCACATTTAAGCTATAATGGCATAGAATTGTCTTTTCAATAAAGACAATTCCAGGACCTTAACATTAATTTTATTACTTTTATTTCAATTTAGAGTTCTATAGTTCTAAAAAAACTCTTTACAAAAACGCGTTGGATGAGCGGTTGAATGTCATAATAAACGCATGCTTTTTGTAAAAAAAACGATTTGCTGTATCACCCAAATTTTTATATACCGTTTCTTAGCAGCGGATTGTCCTGTGTCTTTGCCCTCATGAACCTGAAAATGGACACACATTTTTATGTATAAATCGAGCACGAGAACAAATAAGTCAAAATTATACAAAACAAATTTTAATTTAATTTTATTCTTTAATTCTTAAATTGAAATGAAGTTCATCTTTCGAATAACTAATAATAATGGTTGGTCAGCAATGACCAGTTTTAATAAAACTACTTAAAAAACTAATAATAAAACATTAAAAGGCTTAAAAATACACATTTGAGCAAATCCCGATATAAGTTTTTTTAGAAATAGCTATTAAATAAACCGATACGAAACACAAACCAAAGTAAGCCGTTAAATTTTTCAAATTAACTTACCGTTTTTCTTTTTCGAATATTATAATCATGCGCGACCTTCTCCATGTTAGAGGCAACGCCTTGTTTTATCTGAGGTCGAAATTATATATGTAATAACATATAGATAATTCGTTTTTTTTTTCTTTTATAGAAATCTAATCAAATAGTTATCACTAATAAACTAATCCTTAGGAATTCAAACAAAGGCATTTCCAAGAAAACATTATCTATGATCAGTCATTCTTTCGCCCCACGAAAATATGCAATCTGAGATGACCGAAGGCAGAGAATATATGCATATACATATTCCTAAAAAAGCATAAAATCAACAACCAATTGAATGTTCTCCGGTTCTTCCTATATAATCCATGCTTCATTATGTGAATTAATTTATTTGTGATTCCAACTCACCTCAATACCTTTATTAGAGCAATCATGGCTCAAATTCTTTTCATATTTGGGCAAGGTCTATTTACCCCTGAATTTACGGGACTTATTTCTGAGACCTCTATGCAAATTGTTTTGCATATTTAATCCATGTTGAGCATATTTCCGAAAAAACTAATACTATACTATTTATGTAAATTTTCGGACATTTTCGAGGAAAGCATTGGGTAGTACTTTTGTGTACTTCTTCTATTGTACTTTTTTTAATATTATACTTTTAGAATTATTCTCCTTATTTACCTACATCTCAGCAGATCAGCAGAAGATGATATTTAAATCAATTGATAAAGTAAGAAGAAACCTGATACAGCGTACCTAATTGTCGAATAGGTTTTCAATTTTGATTATATTCTGGGGTGGCCAGACTAAATTTCAAATAAACTTATTAAATGAACCAAGCTGCGTGGACTTTAAATGTACCTTTGGATTGTTTAATGAAATATTAAGTCGAATTTTCTTGGTTTTCCGTAAATCCGATCAGATCAGCTGCAAAGATAAAAATAATAAAACTTCAGTTTATCAACAAAATAGTTTATTTACAAAACTGGGTTTTCAGCAATTAATTTCTTTTATTTTATTTTAACGTTGTTTTGCCCATTCTAGTTGAAATGGACAATTTCCCCAAAGGTTTACCGGAATAAAAGTTGTCTTTTTGAAGTGATAACTCCTTATGGCACGTTGTGAATGGATTGAAATGCGTTACTGCGTTATTATGTATAGATAAACCCAAGAAGTTACACAGTTCTCTCTCGCACTCAGCGCGTGAGTTTTCTCTCTCCGGAGATATAAAATAACTAAATTCGACTATTTGCTAACTTTTATAGAGTATCATATGTGGGTCCTAGACTAGCCCTGGGTAACACTGTGTTGAGTTGCGCTATTGAGTTGTTGCAGCTCTCTGAGTTAATTAGTTATAACTCATCGGTTAATGAGTTATATTCATTTGTTAAAACTTGAGACCCGAGACTGAAATGTTCACACCTAAAAAAAGGTCATCAATATTTTACTACTTTGTTCAAACAACTAAAAGAAGTCATCTAGATTTTCCCTGCAACCAAAGAAAGTCGACAAATTTTCTTGTAAAATCGATTTCTTAATGTTTTTGCATAAAAGATTCAGTTTGCCAGTATTTGACAGTAAAACGTTAGGAAAAACGCGGTTTTTCTGTTTAGAAGCAGTGTTGTTTAGAAATTGACCTAAAAGTGAAGAAACTCCATTTCCCAAGAGTTTTCCAAATAAATGATTATAAACTTCCTCTTTCTCAGTTCGGGGAAATATTTTTGAAAAAAAACCTCGAAATAATTATTAGGGTTTTGTTCATAATTCGAAGCTGCAAAAAGTTTTTCAAACATTTTTGAAAAGCGGTTAAGAAGGCAAGTGTTCCAATAAAATTTATCTCATAATTTTTTACAGAAAATACTTGAAGATTGCCATTATTTACTTAATTAATAATTGTTTAATAGAAGCTTTGTTAAAACTGGAATGAGCTGAAAATTTAAAGGAACTTTAGAAATCTTCAGAGCGATGAGGGCGACGAATTTTCCCAATAATTTTTTGTAAACTTTTGCTCTAGTCGTTTTTTCATGATGATCCTTTGTCATGATGAAATTACTTTCAGTAAAAAACTGAATAAAATTATTTGGTTTTTGTGTCAAATTCGAAGCTGAAAAGGATTTTCTAAAGCTCCCTGCAAACCGATGAATGACGCTAATTGTCTAGCAAAATTAATTTTATCATTTTTGGCTGAAAACCCCCCATTATTGTCAGAAAAGAGGAAAATTTAGTTTTGTGATCGGTTTTGGAAAAAACCTTAATGACTTTCGGGAAAAAACGGGAGAAATTTATTTTCGTTTTTGTCCCGAATTAAATTTTGTCCCCAGTGAAAAAAGTTTTTGTAAAATTTTTACAAAGCTATAAATTTATTTTGTAATTTTCGCTGTTAAAAAACTACAAAATAGAACGGTTTGAGTAGAAAGTAAAGCAAAAAAAAATCGGTCAAAACTAAAAAAACACATTTTTTAACAAATTTTACATCTTACAGTCTTCAGAGGAATGGAGGTGACGAGATTTTCAAATAATCTGTTATAAACTTTCGCTTATTCTGTTCGTTTTTTGATAGAAAATTATTTGATTTTTGTGTGAGACTTTCAAGTGAAACTGTAGAAAATTGCACCTTTATAAGATAGAGTAACTTGCCTAAAATTGTTAAATTCTGAAATTTGAAGACATTTTAAAAATATTATTTATAAATGGCTTTTAAAATTTTTTAAAAATAAGTCATCAACATTTTCCCAGCAACGGAACTGAGTTACTGCGCTGTTGTATTGGGTTGGCGCACCAATTCATATGCGTAGCACTGCGCCAACTCCTAAAAATTCTCTGGGTTACTCAGGCCTATCATAGACCTCGGATTAAACAGATGCATTTGTTTTTCGATACATGTGAAAGCTGATTTACAGGATCGGTAATCAATTTAATATGTATGAGTAACACCAACAAAAAATAGGAGGAAAACAGTAGCCATGAATGTATTTAGTGAACTTGTTTAGTTTGTAATAAGCGGTAAACGAATGTCACTAAAATAACAATATTGAAATTTAAAATTGAAAAAAAACTGTGCGTCACGGGACCCCTATAGAAGTGATAACTTCAAATTATATTTAAAGGAACGATTAAATATTGAGCTTGTTTAACGCAATAATTCTTATTAGTCTAATAATTTATAAATAGATCAGGAAAAGGTAAAATAAAATTTAATTTCCTTTTGAATGCAAATTTTTGTATTTATTTTATTTACAACGTTGAACATTCTTTGCTAGCTGCAGTTGACTCACTGGTAGTTACGTTGTCATTTTCTAATCCTATAAAAGTGACTATTGGTTTATGATAACTGTAATAACAATCGAATTGTGACAGTCGATTTTATCTTGCACAATTGAAGCTTGATCTGGATTATTTCTCATGTTTAATTGTAACTTTGATTCAAGAAATGGCATTAAATATTGCGCTCTATCAGCAGAGATTAGTAGACTACTAATCTCTGCTATCAGAAGAAAAATCGACATTAAAATATTCACTTAGCATGAATGGTAGTTTTGGCCAAAGTAACCTGCCAGTAAGTAAGTAAGTTAAGGCCAACTAAACTGGAGCCTTAAGGTCGGTCGCCCTTTGGATGCGTTTTCGTCCGAACTGCGTTAGTCAGAAATCGCGCGAAAAGGAGCGAATGATCCAATTTTATTGCAACATGCCAGACCGAGTTTCACAATTCCTTTCTAAGTACAGTTATCATAACCCAATTGTCAGTTTCGTAGAATTAGAAAATGATAACGTAAATACCAGTGAGTCAACTGCAACATTGAAAAATGTTTAATGTTCTAAATAAGATACAAATTTTGCATTTAAAATGAAATAAAATTTCATTTTACCTATTACGATCCATTTATAAATTATTAGACCAACAAGAACAATATAATTATAAACTGGTATTGCTATTATGCGCTAAACAAGTTATCACTTGTGTCGAGCGTTCCGTGACGCACACCTTTTTTTGAACCTATTGAACCACCTATTGAAGTTATTTGCTTTTCGATTGTTAATTGAATAAGTAGTTACTAAGATTTGAAATTTAATGGAGTTCATATATTGCTTTAGATTAGCTCGCTGATTATACAGTCACACAAACCAATTTTTTTTTTGATTTGATATTCAGACTCATATCCTGTAGTAGCTGTAGATAGTATTTTGTCCTGTTGAATCCAAATCCGTAGTCAGTTGGACAGTTGACAGTATTTAAAATAAGATGCTACAAAATAGCCATATGAAAACATTAAATTGACAATATTTCGAAAACTACACACTTTTGGAATAGACAACTTAAGGTAAACACAACAAACAACAATAAGAAAAAATTATCAAAAAGGGGGCGTTCCACTTGAAAAAATTCATTTTGGGCGGTTTTCTCATCGTCATTTTTAAATTAATTTTTTTAACACTGTATTAACAACTTCTTCTTATTCAACAAAAAATTCGACTCAAATTAAGGAATATATATTTAGAATTTGGAGTCAAATTCAAAAATATAATGTCCATTTGTCAACACTCATCTGTCACAGTTTTTGACTTATGCCATTTTTTGCAAAAAACAGAGTAGCAGAAGTTCATTAACAAATTCATACTTCCTGAACCATTGCAAATAAATAAATCGGCATTATTTAATTCAATTCCCAAAGGTTTGGCAGACATTCTGCATCGATTCTGACTGACATTCTGTTATGTTTCATGCTTCTGCTGTGATTTTCCAAAGTTGACAATAAAAAAATGACAAAAACTTCACTTTTTTAAATGGCAACTCCAAAAATAAATGTAAAATTGAATTTTAATTCTATTTTTATTAACATTGTGTACGTTCATCTAAAGTCGTTTATGCGTCATTGGCATTTTTTGGATAAAATATTACTGTTTTCTTATCAAGCATTTTTTGATTGTTAATTTTAAAACACCGCAACAGACGCACACAACAACAACGGACCTTGAAAATTGAATAAAAAAATGGGAATGGTTCAGGAGTTACGATTTTTCAAATAAACAGTTTTTTTCCAATAAATGTGACGTCAAAAACTATGACAGATAAGTATTGACAAATGGACGTTTTAATTCAAAATTTAACGCTGAATAGAAAAATGAAATCCAAATAGGGACTTTTCATTTAAAAAAGCCAAGATATCGTCGATTTTCGATGTTTCCGGAAGCGTAGACATTTTGAAAAAAACTATACATATTTAGACTTGCAGCAGCCGATTATGCCTACCAATTTTCATTTCATGTCAAAGAACCTTTTTTGTATGCTTATTAATAAACAATATACAGGGTGTTTCGTATATATGTTAAAATATTCTAACAGCGTGTTCTTCTAGTCATTTAAGGAGTGGGTCTTCCTGAGAATTTTTTTAATTTGAGGTTTGAGGAAAATATTAGTTTTTGTTGTTTTCCTTTAAAACGGTTAAACATAGAAACTTCAATTTTGGCATACTTTCGAACATTTTGGTGTACATTATAAGCTAATTGAGTGCCATTTTCTGATAGTGTGTCGTGGTTTAGTTTGCGTTTATACAAGGTAGAAATGTGGAACCCTACTTTTGTTTCATCCAGAAGTTTTTTGAGTGCACTTAAACTTTTCTCGACATAATCTCGTTAATTACTACAAGCTATTTGCCAACTTTTTTATCTCTTGGTTTTTCCTAAGACCACTAGTTTGCCCGCAAAAACATAAAATCGTTTTCTTTGTCGTTCTCCAAATGTGTAAGTAATTTTTAATTTCTGTTAGTCAATTTCTGTAAATCTAATAACGTTTTCATATAACAATTTTGGTACGCATTATTAGTTGATTCCTAACAACCTAAATTATTTTTCTAAATTGTCTATTTTGGTTCAGATTACAATTATTAAGTTTGAATAAATTTTACTTAAATAAACACATCGTTAAAATATACGCAACGATATAAACGAACAAAATTAAATTTAAATAACCAGTACGATGTATTTTGGTGAAACTCGCTGTAAATTTGTTATTATGTAAGACTCATATGTTGATGAAACAATCGAGTTCAGCCGTTTCGGACAAGTGGTGAATTCTTGAGTGTCGTGGTACAAAGACTACCAGAACTTTTTATTTTGTGGATGGCATCAATTTATTTTATTTTTTATTTTTTGGTTGATGCCCTAATCTTTTATTCACAATTTTGTGCTCTTTTCTTTTTTGTACCACTTAACAATGTTAGACATTAATTGCAAATATCGTGATACGAGGCATACATTAATGGTCAATCAATCTCTCTCTGAAATTCGTTTGAAACGACCTTTTCTAATGAAGAAGTGATCGACATGGTCAAAGTATCAGGGTTTTGCTAATACAACTTGCGTGAAAGCGTACGCG
>NW_026018508.1:6402184-6408810 GCF_020466585.1 Dendroctonus ponderosae
TGAATGTCTGGTGAGTAATTTTTAGTGATGAAATTATTGGTCCATTATTTTATAATCACAATTTAAATATGGAAAGATATTACTTTTTCCCAAATGAACATGAAGACATGTTGAATAGTTTTCCGTTAGCATCGTATAGAAAATTGGCATATTTTCAACATGATAGTGCACCTTCACACAACTCACGAGTTGAATGTGAAGATGCCAAAAAATGCCTGGACGTAAACGGAAGCCAATTTGAACATTTAATTTAAACGATTCATTATTGTTTTGTGCTTTGTGTTATAATATAGTTCTTGTTTCCAAAGAATACTACACATTTTTATCTTCTTTTCAAGTTTTACGGCAACAAAAGAAGAAAAATATACAAACTATTATATCGTTCAATTCAGCAAAAATAGGGATTTTAAAAGGCCCACTGCCAACTATGACTACCATTCAACGCAAAAAGTTGTACTAAGGGCAGTTTTAACTTTTTTCTAAGTTAAGCAGATCGTAATAACCGATAATTAAAAAAGTGTTGATTTCTTGTCTTTTCAGGGTATTTCAGGAACCAAGTTGGGTACCTAAATTTTGAAAACGGTAATGAATAGGCAATCGAATTCTGTCCAATTTTCCCCATTTAACGGCTTCTCTATTTTTAAAAATGTAGAAGTTACTCATACAAAGATTCAGAAAATGGCCACCCTGTATATCTATTGTAGGCACTGAACCATCTAAATGAGAAACATCGCGCATGTTCCTTCATGTACTGCTGGAAGGAGAACATTTTAATATTTAATCTGCGCCTAATTCTTTTGGTACTAGAGTAGCCTAAAAAGGTTTATCTGAATAAACTACAAATAATAGTGAACTAGTGTGTTCTTTGATACTGTTTTTGCAATTACTACTTGTAATTTTTCTCTGAAATGAATTACTTCTATTAAACATCTAAGAAATTGTCCACAGCATAAAATCATTCATTTCGTCACACTATTGAGGATAAGTTCAAAAGATAGCATATGCGGGACAATAATGACAAAGTCTCTTTTTAATTATTTGCCGACGTTTTGACCTTTACTGAGGTCTTCTTTAGGGCTAAAAGAGCCAAACCGACAGTTACATAACTTTAGGAGGCAAAGTTGATAGTTAAGTTAAATATAAAATAAATAAATAAAAAACCAAATACATGGCAAATCCTATCTCAAATTATGTGTGAGTTTTATAATAATCTACTTAATTTCAGATCGGGCTTTTCATGTTTATTATGTATTTTTATTTTTACTTATTTATTTAGTTAAGCCAACTATCAACTTTTTCCCTTAAGTTATGTAACTTTAAGTCTGAAGAACATTTCAATAAGGGTAAAAACTTTGGCAAATAATTAAAAAGAGATCTCATTATTCTCCTACACCTGCTATCTTTTGAACTTAACTTTCATTGGGGCGCAAGGCTGTACAAAATTATTCAGCATGATTAAACGCCCTACAGAAAACATCTACTATTTAAATCATAGAGAGACAAAGAAAGGTAAGCCAAACAATTGCACTAAAAGTTTGCATGGCGCATTATCTATTACTATAACTATAACTTACTTTTTTGTTGTTGTGAAAGTCTCGTTCTGAGAGAAGGGCCCTGAAGAGTCACAAGTGAGGCGAGAAAACTTAGCTTGTGGCCCGCCCCATCGTCACGGGTTCAAATTAAGAATATGATTCCCGGGGATTATGTCACGAAAAGTATCCGGAATCTCTCCGCCCCGGCCTCTAATTGCGGCCCGTTTGTGATTTTAATTTCGTTATGTCGACGTTATCAAACGACGCCGTTCGGCTTAGAGCTTTTTTCCGGCGTCGGAACGCCCGGATTTTTCTCCACTATTACACCGATAATAAAATTACCGTTAATGGGCATACGATTTAAATTCCAAAAGCTTGTCTTCCACCATAGTCATTTAAAGAATCTTCATTCTTAAAAATTAATAATCATCTATTTGAAACAACTTTACTAGCATCCTTTTTGTTCAGTCTTCTTCATTCTTCTGAAGAGAGATGCACGGCTAGAGAAAAAGTCACGAATGACATGCAAACAGAAAATGGGATACAAATCCGAAGAATGAAAAACAGAACCTTCCAATCATTCGGACATATTTTAGTTGCTGTTGCCAAAGACTGCTGAAAATACTCCAGTTAGGAGAATATTTAGACAATTCTACTAAAAAACTAGTCTAACTACCTTCTTTCCCTATTTCCATTGTTAATAAATTTATTTAAAAATCAAATAAAGAACTGCGTCTGCCAAGTAACTAACCATGTATTATTTAAAAAGTTTAATAAAGCACAAAACCGCAGATCGATAGGTAAGTAGGTACACGGAATACAATAAACACAACAGGCCGAGCCAAACACTACAGAGCAAGTTGAATAATCCCTTAAAATTGAAATAGAGATTTAATTTCACCCCTGTCATTTGGCAGCAAAGCTTTGAATTTATGGGTTTTTCAATTGCTTAGGGGCGAATTTTTAAGAACAGGACAAATTTGTTTCCTTTTAAGATTGCAGTAGGGATTAGTTCATTCGACTTCGGTATTGTTGCTGCCCTATCTTATGTATATTCGAATATTTTCTGCGCGTTGATAAAAGTGTTGGAACTAGATAATATGATGGTTGAGCAATCAGAGTATTAAACATATGCAGGACAATAAAAGATTACAAATTAAATAATTGTAACTTGTCCATTATGGTTTTTAATAATTAGTGTATAAACACACTTTGTAAGCAGAAACCGAAGTGTTTTAAATTCAGATTTGAATTGTTTTGTATGACGTCTTGCATATCGGGTGAGCAGCAACGATTTAACAAAAAGTGAATCATGTTACTGTGAAAAGCGGTAAATTAATTGTAAGCAAATGCAGGAACAGCTTTAGCTTTTTAGATACAAGAAGGCAATGTTGTTTTGTAATAATGAAATTGTCGGCATTATCAGATCATCAAAGACTTCTAATCTCATAGAACGGATTAAGAACTTATTAGCTCTCATCAGCTGGGGTTAGCCGGAAAATAACCTTCCCGAAATGTTGTTATGTGTTAAGTACGAACATTGATAATTTCTATTGACTTAAGAATTCGAAATTGAAATAAAAATAGGGGCTTCCAGTTGAACAAATGAAGTTGATGGTAGTAATTTATTTTTGCATTAACCTGCATAAATAAATTTGCTGTAAAAAATAGCATGTACAAATAAAAATTGATCGCTGCGAGCTTTTTTTCAAAAAACAGTGAATTCAGGCATCACTTCTGGAACTCTGTGCAGTATTAGTATTCATACGCATCAGTAGTAGTATTCATAAAAAATAACTGTTTCCAAAATACCAATCAATCAATAAAATGTTCAATTTCAAAACTTGAACAATTAGTTACTGAAAATGCTACATAAGTTTGAGATAATTTGCTTAAAGCAATTATCCAGAGAAATTGCTCGATTATTATTCCTAATAATTAGACAGTAAATATCGAGAACTGACCCTGCAAATTTCGGAATTTGCTGATAATTTAGCGACCGAGCCGAACCTCTTCATCGACGTCGTCGTCCTGCTGAAATATGTGTCAAGCGTTCCAGGATGAGGGTGAAAATTAGGTTCGTTAAGTCGAGAAAGGGCGACCTGCACCGGCACATCTTCATTTGTCACTGGGACATTCCAGATAAACACTGGAGAGAGAACGGATTACGTATTTACGAGTTTTCCGGTAAGTGATATTGAGGGGATCCAGCCAAGGGAGTGTGTTAATTCAACAGCGGTAAGAAAATTGACTATAAGGAAAAGCAAAGCAACTAACAAGAACAAGAATTTATTGCGCAATAAAGGCATTTTTTTACTTTACAGTTACTTTGCTTAACAAAGTTTATCGATTTAATGTGTATTATTGTATGGCTTTTATTACTATAATAATTAACCTTTTTAATTTTTCTCTTCTTTATATTGAGTTGATTTTGTATTCCATTCTAAATCTTCATTTAGTTTAAATGAAATTTAACTGACTTTGTAACACACATTTGCTTGGGGCTCGAGAATTCGGGTTTTTGAATTTTGAGATAAAAAAAACAAAATTGAAATTAAGTTTGGACGGAAGTCCACCGATTAACATTCAAGTTGGTTGGGTCAAAAATAGTGTAATTTAACGTAAAGTTTAAATATTTCCTGATGTTTCACTGTGAATATTTTCGTAGTCGGTTATCCGATTTTAATATTTGTTTCTTCGAATCATAGCTCTAGTCTAAGGCAAAATTTAAGTTATTAGATCAGCAAGAAAATTAATTGAAACGTATTGTACAGGGTGCTTAAATAGTGTCATATTTTCTTGGTCAAAGTTTAAATTCTTCTGCAGGCCGTTTCAGCTCGGACAGAAAAAAAGGAATATGATGTTATCTATCTTGCCTGCGTAACGTGAACCTTTAACCGTCTGTTTAACTTGAGCCATTCGAGAGATATTCACAATTAAGTTTGTGCAAACAAAAGTTCATCATTACAAGTTTACACTTTGTTTGCTTTGTCACGTATAGCAATAAAATAAAAACAATATTGTTAGGCGTGAAAACCATATTAATAATTTATCCTTAAGGAAACCAAAAACTTTAACAACTCAATTGGCAGAGCAGAGAGAGGATCAAGTAAACAGGGCTTTTAATGCGATTTGGTTTACAATGGCACATACTTCTTTGCAAACAAAAAATGTCTAAATAAATTCGACCGGTCATCAAAATATGATTGGTTCGCGCGGGAAATTTGACCGGCCATAAAAAATTAATATATCTTGAATGGCTCAAGATAAACACAATATTAAAAATCAATCCGGATTACGCAGAAGACAAAAGGCTGTAACATCGTAAACTTTTTTCTGTCTGTCTGAGCTACCTCATATTGCACGCAAAAGAATTTAAAGCGTGACCAAGAAAACATGACTTAAACATCCTGAACAATATATTTATTTCATTTTTTATTGCTGATCGTATAACTAAAATGTGCCTCTACCTTTAGATTTTGATTAGATTAGAAAATGATTCAATTCGGACCACCGGCTCAGAAAATATTCACAGTCAACATTGAGAGCTATTTTACACGAGGATACAGTTGTCCGGTGAACTTACGGTATATAAAAAAGTTAACAAAAAAGACAATAGTTACCTATATAAACTGTTTTCCACTCTATTGCGACTTAATGTACGCATAGGTTTAAGCGAATCTATTTAAGCTTGTTGGTTGAAAGAGAGCTAACTACTTGTGTTCTTTGCATGCGCGATTACGTCATAAAAGCTGTCTTGGTTCAGTTTCATCATTAACATTTTAATCTCTACTGCCTCTAAACTAGGTCGGAGTAACACTGTGTTGAGTTGCGCTATTGAGTTATTGCCGCTCTAGGAGTTAACGAGTTATATCTCATGGGTTAATGAGTTATAATTAATTTGCTAGAGCTTTACGAGACTCGAGACTGACATTTTCACATCTAAAAGAGGATTATTAACATTTTTTTCTGAATAACGTTTTACTACTTTGCTCAAACAACTAAAAAAAGGTAATCTAAATTTTTCAAGTCCAAAGTCGACGAATTTTCTCGTGAAATCGATCTCTTAATTTGTTTGCATAAAAGATTCAGTTTGCCAGCATTTTGCCAGTGATTGTTATTGATAGTGATTATGAGTGTATATATTGACCTAAAAGTGAAGAAGCTCGAGTTTTCAAGGGTTTTCCAAATAAATGATTATACACTTTCGATCTTTCAGATCGGGGAAATATTTTTGAAAAAAGACCTAGAAATTATTATTTGAGTTTTGTCCATAATTAGAAGCTGCAAACATTCCCAAACATTTTTGCAAAGCGGTTAAGGAGGCAACGGTTATCTTATAATTTTTCACAGAAAATACCTGAAGATTGCCAGTATTTTAAATAAAACTAAAAAATAATGCTATTTTTGCGTAGAAAGAATTGCTTAATAGAAACTTTGTTAAAACTGGAATGACTTGAAAATTTAAAGGAACTTTAAATCCTTAGAGCGATGAGTGCGGCGAATTTTCCAAATAATTTTTTGCAAACTTTTGCTCTATAGTCGTTTTTTCAAGATAATCCTAATTATTTTCGATAAAAAACTGAATAAACTTATTTGGTTTTGGTGCAAATTCGAAAGCTGAAAAGCTTGAAAAGCTGAAATGGGTTTTCGAAAGTTCGCTGCAAAACGATGAATGAGCCGAATTTTCTAGCAAAATAAATTTTGTCATTTTTGGCTGAAAAGACCCCATTATTGTCAGAAAGGAAGAAAATCATCAGAAAATAATGCTTTTTTGAGTTTTCTATTAAAAACTGTTAGTTTTGTGATCGGTTTTGGAGAAAACCTTGATGGTTTTCGGGAAAAAACCGTAGGAATTTATTTTCGTTTTTTGAAGTTTTTGTAAAATTTTTACAAACTTCAGAGAAATGAAGGTGACGAGATTTCCAAATAATCTTCATTCAAAAACTTTTTACATAACAACGAAGGATTCGAAATTTGTTTCATAATTTTTCGCGGAAAATACCTTAAGATTGTAAGCATTTTTAAGTAAAACTTTAGAAAATTGAGCATTTAGAAGAAAGAGTAACTTGGCTAAAACTGGAAAATTCTGAA
>NW_026018508.1:6408910-6421664 GCF_020466585.1 Dendroctonus ponderosae
CAATTGAGTTGTTAAAGTTTTTGGTTTCCTTAAGGATAAATTATTAATATGGTTTTCACGCCTAACAATATTGTTTTTATTTTATTGCTATACGTGACAAAGCAAACAAAGTGTAAACTTGTAATGATGAACTTTTGTTTGCACAAACTTAATTGTGAATATCTCTCGAATGGCTCAAGTTAAACAGACGGTTAAAGGTTCACGTTACGCAGGCAAGATAGATAACATCATATTCCTTTTTTTCTGTCCGAGCTGAAACGGCCTGCAGAAGAATTTAAACTTTGACCAAGAAAATATGACACTATTTAAGCACCCTGTACAATACGTTTCAATTAATTTTCTTGCTGATCTAATAACTTAAATTTTGCCTTAGACTAGAGCTATGATTCGAAGAAACAAATATTAAAATCGGATAACCGACTACGAAAATATTCACAGTGAAACATCAGGAAATATTTAAACTTTACGTTAAATTACACTATTTTTGACCCAACCAACTTGAATGTTAATCGGTGGACTTCCGTCCAAACTTAATTTCAATTTTGTTTTTTTTATCTCAAAATTCAAAAACCCGAATTCTCGAGCCCCAAGCAAATGTGTGTTACAAAGTCAGTTAAATTTCATTTAAACTAAATGAAGATTTAGAATGGAATACAAAATCAACTCAATATAAAGAAGAGAAAAATTAAAAAGGTTAATTATTATAGTAATAAAAGCCATACAATAATACACATTAAATCGATAAACTTTGTTAAGCAAAGTAACTGTAAAGTAAAAAAATGCCTTTATTGCGCAATAAATTCTTGTTCTTGTTAGTTGCTTTGCTTTTCCTTATAGTCAATTTTCTTACCGCTGTTGAATTAACACACTCCCTTGGCTGGATCCCCTCAATATCACTTACCGGAAAACTCGTAAATACGTAATCCGTTCTCTCTCCAGTGTTTATCTGGAATGTCCCAGTGACAAATGAAGATGTGCCGGTGCAGGTCGCCCTTTCTCGACTTAACGAACCTAATTTTCACCCTCATCCTGGAACGCTTGACACATATTTCAGCAGGACGACGACGTCGATGAAGAGGTTCGGCTCGGTCGCTAAATTATCAGCAAATTCCGAAATTTGCAGGGTCAGTTCTCGATATTTACTGTCTAATTATTAGGAATAATAATCGAGCAATTTCTCTGGATAATTGCTTTAAGCAAATTATCTCAAACTTATGTAGCATTTTCAGTAACTAATTGTTCAAGTTTTGAAATTGAACATTTTATTGATTGATTGGTATTTTGGAAACAGTTATTTTTTATGAATACTACTACTGATGCGTATGAATACTAATACTGCACAGAGTTCCAGAAGTGATGCCTGAATTCACTGTTTTTTGAAAAAAAGCTCGCAGCGATCAATTTTTATTTGTACATGCTATTTTTTACAGCAAATTTATTTATGCAGGTTAATGCAAAAATAAATTACTACCATCAACTTCATTTGTTCAACTGGAAGCCCCTATTTTTATTTCAATTTCGAATTCTTAAGTCAATAGAAATTATCAATGTTCGTACTTAACACATAACAACATTTCGGGAAGGTTATTTTCCGGCTAACCCCAGCTGATGAGAGCTAATAAGTTCTTAATCCGTTCTATGAGATTAGAAGTCTTTGATGATCTGATAATGCCGACAATTTCATTATTACAAAACAACATTGCCTTCTTGTATCTAAAAAGCTAAAGCTGTTCCTGCATTTGCTTACAATTAATTTACCGCTTTTCACAGTAACATGATTCACTTTTTGTTAAATCGTTGCTGCTCACCCGATATGCAAGACGTCATACAAAACAATTCAAATCTGAATTTAAAACACTTCGGTTTCTGCTTACAAAGTGTGTTTATACACTAATTATTAAAAACCATAATGGACAAGTTACAATTATTTAATTTGTAATCTTTTATTGTCCTGCATATGTTTAATACTCTGATTGCTCAACCATCATATTATCTAGTTCCAACACTTTTATCAACGCGCAGAAAATATTCGAATATACATAAGATAGGGCAGCAACAATACCGAAGTCGAATGAACTAATCCCTACTGCAATCTTAAAAGGAAACAAATTTGTCCTGTTCTTAAAAATTCGCCCCTAAGCAATTGAAAAACCCATAAATTCAAAGCTTTGCTGCCAAATGACAGGGGTGAAATTAAATCTCTATTTCAATTTTAAGGGATTATTCAACTTGCTCTGTAGTGTTTGGCTCGGCCTGTTGTGTTTATTGTATTCCGTGTACCTACTTACCTATCGATCTGCGGTTTTGTGCTTTATTAAACTTTTTAAATAATACATGGTTAGTTACTTGGCAGACGCAGTTCTTTATTTGATTTTTAAATAAATTTATTAACAATGGAAATAGGGAAAGAAGGTAGTTAGACTAGTTTTTTAGTAGAATTGTCTAAATATTCTCCTAACTGGAGTATTTTCAGCAGTCTTTGGCAACAGCAACTAAAATATGTCCGAATGATTGGAAGGTTCTGTTTTTCATTCTTCGGATTTGTATCCCATTTTCTGTTTGCATGTCATTCGTGACTTTTTCTCTAGCCGTGCATCTCTCTTCAGAAGAATGAAGAAGACTGAACAAAAAGGATGCTAGTAAAGTTGTTTCAAATAGATGATTATTAATTTTTAAGAATGAAGATTCTTTAAATGACTATGGTGGAAGACAAGCTTTTGGAATTTAAATCGTATGCCCATTAACGGTAATTTTATTATCGGTGTAATAGTGGAGAAAAATCCGGGCGTTCCGACGCCGGAAAAAAGCTCTAAGCCGAACGGCGTCGTTTGATAACGTCGACATAACGAAATTAAAATCACAAACGGGCCGCAATTAGAGGCCGGGGCGGAGAGATTCCGGATACTTTTCGTGACATAATCCCCGGGAATCATATTCTTAATTTGAACCCGTGACGATGGGGCGGGCCACAAGCTAAGTTTTCTCGCCTCACTTGTGACTCTTCAGGGCCCTTCTCTCAGAACGAGACTTTCACAACAACAAAAAAGTAAGTTATAGTTATAGTAATAGATAATGCGCCATGCAAACTTTTAGTGCAATTGTTTGGCTTACCTTTCTTTGTCTCTCTATGATTTAAATAGTAGATGTTTTCTGTAGGGCGTTTAATCATGCTGAATAATTTTGTACAGCCTTGCGCCCCAATGAAAGTTAAGTTCAAAAGATAGCAGGTGTAGGAGAATAATGAGATCTCTTTTTAATTATTTGCCAAAGTTTTTACCCTTATTGAAATGTTCTTCAGACTTAAAGTTACATAACTTAAGGGAAAAAGTTGATAGTTGGCTTAACTAAATAAATAAGTAAAAATAAAAATACATAATAAACATGAAAAGCCCGATCTGAAATTAAGTAGATTATTATAAAACTCACACATAATTTGAGATAGGATTTGCCATGTATTTGGTTTTTTATTTATTTATTTTATATTTAACTTAACTATCAACTTTGCCTCCTAAAGTTATGTAACTGTCGGTTTGGCTCTTTTAGCCCTAAAGAAGACCTCAGTAAAGGTCAAAACGTCGGCAAATAATTAAAAAGAGACTTTGTCATTATTGTCCCGCATATGCTATCTTTTGAACTTATCCTCAATAGTGTGACGAAATGAATGATTTTATGCTGTGGACAATTTCTTAGATGTTTAATAGAAGTAATTCATTTCAGAGAAAAATTACAAGTAGTAATTGCAAAAACAGTATCAAAGAACACACTAGTTCACTATTATTTGTAGTTTATTCAGATAAACCTTTTTAGGCTACTCTAGTACCAAAAGAATTAGGCGCAGATTAAATATTAAAATGTTCTCCTTCCAGCAGTACATGAAGGAACATGCGCGATGTTTCTCATTTAGATGGTTCAGTGCCTACAATAGATATACAGGGTGGCCATTTTCTGAATCTTTGTATGAGTAACTTCTACATTTTTAAAAATAGAGAAGCCGTTAAATGGGGAAAATTGGACAGAATTCGATTGCCTATTCATTACCGTTTTCAAAATTTAGGTACCCAACTTGGTTCCTGAAATACCCTGAAAAGACAAGAAATCAACACTTTTTTAATTATCGGTTATTACGATCTGCTTAACTTAGAAAAAAGTTAAAACTGCCCTTAGTACAACTTTTTGCGTTGAATGGTAGTCATAGTTGGCAGTGGGCCTTTTAAAATCCCTATTTTTGCTGAATTGAACGATATAATAGTTTGTATATTTTTCTTCTTTTGTTGCCGTAAAACTTGAAAAGAAGATAAAAATGTGTAGTATTCTTTGGAAACAAGAACTATATTATAACACAAAGCACAAAACAATAATGAATCGTTTAAATTAAATGTTCAAATTGGCTTCCGTTTACGTCCAGGCATTTTTTGGCATCTTCACATTCAACTCGTGAGTTGTGTGAAGGTGCACTATCATGTTGAAAATATGCCAATTTTCTATACGATGCTAACGGAAAACTATTCAACATGTCTTCATGTTCATTTGGGAAAAAGTAATATCTTTCCATATTTAAATTGTGATTATAAAATAATGGACCAATAATTTCATCACTAAAAATTACTCACCAGACATTCACAAAAAACACATTAATCTCGCCTATTTTCAATTAGATGATGATTTTCATTAGCCCAGTAAACATGATTGTCTGTTAATTATTTCATTTTTGTTTTTTATCTTCGTTTCAAGTTTTACGGCAACAAAAGGAGAAAAACATACAAACAGTTATATCGTTAAATTCAGAAAAAAAAACAAGGATTTTAAAAGGCCCACAGGCAACATGATTACCATTTAGAAAAACATAAGTTTATTGTTTATCTCGTAAATCAAGAAAGCTGCTATGACAACGAGTGCTAGTTTATTGAATTCAATGCAAAAAGTTCTACCAAAGACAATTTTAACTTTTTTTCTAATTTAAGCAGTTTACGAATTATATGATAAATATTTCTTGCCTTTTCGGGATATGTTAGGAACCAAGTCGGGTACCTAAATTTTGAAAACGGTAATGAATAGGCAATCGAATTCTGCCCAATTTTGACAATTTAACGGATTCTTCATCTTTAGAAATGTAGAAGATACCCATACAAATATTCAGAAAATGGCCACCCTGTATATAGAAAGTTTTCTTAAATCAAAAGCCAGACAGTAAAAGTGTGAGTAGCACTAGAACCAAATGTTGAAACCATTTAATACGAAGACAAGTAATAATTAAGGAAAAACTAAAACACCGACAATATGTGGTTGGAACAATAATCTTTTAATGGAAAATTAGGGTCGCGATGACCAATTGCTCCACCTCATATTTTCTGCTCCTTTCTGCTGGTTCTTTCCCGTTTCATTATTCAGCTTTCTTTCCATGCTTTGGAAGAGTAAAAAAACAGGGAATAAGGAAGATTTATCAGGTTCAAAATTCTCTTTGGAACTGAATTTCTCCCAACTTTGAATTCCCTACAAAAAGTGTTAAAAAATGTAAAATGTTACTTTGAGTACCTACTAGTGATTACCAAAGCATTACCAAGACATGCATAGTCTTGATCTTGATAAACAAAAAATAGTCTTTGCATGCGATTTTCGCAACACCACGACGAACAATAATCTCGTTCATCACTAGGCATTTAGTACGATTAAATCCACTGTGACTTCAAATTGACTGAAAACTAAATTAAAATTTATTGAATCCACCAACATCTTGTTATGGCTATTCTTTCGATCTTTTTATTTTTCCATTTATTAATTAGGTGAAGTAAAAAATCCATTAAAAACAACACAGAAAACATTTGATATAAAGTTAACTCAAAGTGCGAAGTTCTGTTATTCGTTTCAACCTTCATTTATTCCTGCTAGTCTTGCAGCAAGTCCAATGCAAGCAAATTAATAATAGTAATAACAATAAAATTAAAAGATAGTATTTATCAATACACAATACACAAAAATAATAGTCTCGCAAGACTATGAGGACTTTCTTTGCGTAGTAGAGAGCAGTCAGAAGCAAATAATCGCTTTGAATTCCCTGCATGCAGATTATAAATAATATAAATAGAAAAATAATTTTTAATTAGTTAGCGCTTTCATTATTGCACGTTAATAGTATGTAGGTAGTTGAAATAAGATTTTTTTGTGAAACCTATTGTGTTCATATCGTTTGAGTATTTGAGTGATGAAGCTTTGCGAGATTTTCAGTACAAAAAGATAAACTGCGTTGAAACTTTATTAAATAACAGTCGGGAGCTCTGTCAATAGCCATTAACCGCTCAGCTATTAGCTGACATTCAGGCGGTAGTTAGTGGTTTTCCGATCGAGCGCAGCGCTGAGATCAGCAATTCCAGTAGCATGCCGGATCAACCGTACATTCATTAATCAGGCATGAGGGTGAATGGAAAGTTATTCGAAGTATATTTAAATTTTCAGCTTATCGAAAGTATTAATTAAATTAATGTAAATAATCAACAACTACACAGAAAAACCACTTTTTGCGTATGTCCAATTATGACGAGTTGACAACAAAGGTTTACGAGGTAAAGAAAACCTTATATCAATTTGTTTTTCATATATTTAAATCTGTAAAAAATGTTCTTTTTCTAGCGCATATTATAGTTTGTTGCTATTTTAACTAACATGTCTGTATGTTAATTGGTATTTTGGACTTTATGGAAACATTATCGTTTACTTGGGAAATGGATATTAGAAACCATCCCTGAACTAAGACATAAGAGTGTATAAATACCAAAGAAAAACATTCAATTAAAAATACTTTTTTAGACTTACGCACCTATTTGAAAAGTTGAGAGCAAATTTGTGCATAACTGTTTTCGTAATATTAAGTATGCATGATCAGTTATATTATTTGCAGTTATTCTTTTTCGAGATCTTAAAGATTTACTACAAAAATGCTTGCCTTTTCACGTTCGTTCTTCCATAGGTGAATGTATTCACTATACCGAACGAGACTTTTAAGATGCATCCCTTCATGTTTCAGTAATCTTTTTCTCTTTTGTACTTATAATGATCTGTCACAGATTACGAAACTGAGCCAAGGTATCACAATGAACCCAATCAGTCAATAAGATATTGGAAGCTATTCGTTAATCAAATTGTTGTTTTGCCTTCAAACGTTTCACATACCGAACTATTTCCCCAAAATTCCAAATATTATATGGAAAGGCAGACGTTGGATCTGATAAAGTTGGTTGTCCGGAACATAAATCAGCTACCGACTGAGCGTGAAGTCACAATTATAGCGGCCCAGATTTATTAGTAATAACTTGGACGTAACGCAGTCCCCACGTAATTAAAATATAGACCATGGGGTTGGAAACACCGTTTAATTTTCTGCTATCATGTTATGGGTGTATTGCGAATATTTATAGCTCAGTTCAGCTAGGTAACTCACGAAAACTTCAAGTTTTACTTCAAGAGCCGCTATTTTGTCCCATGTAAACCTACATTATCAGGATTATATATATATTTGTGTTTAGTGGTTCAAAACATCAATTAGTGATAAAAAATGTGTAATAACACCTCAGGTAAAAAAGATACAATTTCTTATATTTTATTTGCATATAGGTATACATTATAACAAACGCACTAAGTAAGTTCTTTATCACCCTAAAAGCTTCAAGTAGGTATTCGAGATTTGGAAAACATACTTTAAGTTACAAAGAACGGCACCGAACTACAAACTTTAAGGTTTCTTCGACAGATTCGAATTTGATCAACATGAGTTATAAAAAGTAATTAACTTCCACACTGCGAAAACGCAAATTCCGCAGTAAAGTTCTATTTCTCAATTCATTATTGTCACGACAAGAGTGATTGAGATAAATTGAGTGAGAGAGTTTCTTCCATATTCAGCTGATTAAGTTGCACTCTGCACTTTTATACGAAAATTCAATCACCTATATAGAAGTTCTTTCTCAAGTTCTCTCACAAACTGCTCAAACAGGTTGATATTTATTTTGCGAATTCTAAACAAAATCAAATAAAGACTTATTTTATTCAGTTATAATACGTACGATACTTGCAAAACAAATTCATCTAAAGAGCAAATGATTATTCGACAAAACTAAAAACGAAACACAATTTGCACCATTATTTAAACTAAACTAATTTAAGAAAGTATAACAAACTCCATTTAACGATTTATTCAAGAGGCCCATAAATAGGTCTACAGTTTATTCACAGCGTGTAATTCTGTACCTTCCAATACACAAATTGTAACTCATGTCGTGACTAGTTGTGCGTCTTGAAACGACGCAGAAGCAAAATATATAAAAATCAAAGTACTTAAACACCGAATATTTGTTATTTCATCTCCCGGAAATCAGATTAACTAAAAGTTAAAATATAAAACCTACTGTGATTCTCACGAGACTTATTAACGATAAAAAAAGCAATAATCTTGAACCTTCTCAATAAACTTTACTTACAAATAAAATATAAATAAGAAAACAAAATAGAATAATATAAGAAGATGCACAGATGCGACCAATGTATTTATTACTGCTCACACTCACTGTGCTTGGACCATTTACAAAAATATCACCAGTAACACCGGAAAAATTAGGAAAGTCAAAAATCACAATCAAACAAAACTCCAGGGCCGATGAAAATAATCAAAAACACGAATGAAATCGTTGGTTGATGAGCAAACTGAAAATAAAGAGCTTGACACTATAATGAACAATACGAAAGAAAATAATAAAAGATGTTGAGATTGATGCTGAAGAATTGTTATTTATACCTCTCTACAGAAGCTCAAAAATCTGGAAAAAATGCACACTTTAAAATATGAAAACGTTTGCCTTTGTTAGAAATGTAAGATAACTCGGTATTAAACCGCATTAAATAACTAATCGTAGCCGTTAAATATAAGAAAATTAAACCACTTCTAAAGCTTAACATTTCAACTATTCACCTTAAGTGAGAAAACAGAAAATTTGGAATAGAAGCTTTGAACAAGTAAGACAGCAGGGCTTAACATATTTCAGATTTACTAGGTTTCAGATGTTCTTCCTTCTCTTCTACATTACGAAAATCGGGTAGTAGTTGATACGAATATTTGTTCTAATATTTATTAACTTTTGCCTTAAAATTGTCACATAAGTTAATAAGAAATATATGTTTTTTCTGCACAGTCTATAAAACATTACAGTAGTACAGTATACACTTTAATTATAATTTTTCAATATTCCTTGCGATAGTCTTGAAATAAGTTGATATTTACCAATATTTGCTAAGAATTGTTAGTTTATTATTAATAATTGAGTTTGTTCTCCTGTTTGTTTATGTGTGCGGCGGTTAAAATTTTATAAGCCCAACCAAAACCTTAAAATATCTACACCTTAAAACAAGTTTTTTGTACTTTTGTTAGAATATGTAAATATACTAACTCAAAATATATTTTAGTTGAGTAGAGACTTACAAAATAATGAAAAAAATAATTTTGACTTTAACGAAGCATTAAACACTTTCAAAAACCAATTGATCTTCAAATAAATAGGGGAAGCACTTTGAGCATAAGAGAAGACGATTAACAAACAGCAAGATAAGTTGAAAGCTGCTGCTCAAAAAGTTCGTAAGTAAAATATAAAATTATTTATTAGTTCACTCAATGGTTGTGATTACCAAGATAGAAAAAATATTTTCAAATATTGAGTTTATAGAACAATTAAAGATGAGATTGTGGAAACACAGAAACAATTTTTATATAACATGCTAATTGTGAATTAGTTCACATCACCGTTAATCATCACACATTACAGTTAAACTTTTGTAAGCCATGAGATTTGATCAAACACTCATTCATCTTCAATATCGCATCATTTATTAATTTAAATAATTGACTGATGCTGAAATCTGTAATATTATCGAATATTTTTGAAATTTCCTACAAATAATAATAATAATAATAGAAAGGAAATGTTCATCTTAAAATAAAGTAAGAAAACAGTTTAAGATGAAGTGCAAAAAGGCAAATGGTTTTTGGTAAAAGTGCGGCAGTTTTACACTATGCAATAATAAATACTTTTGAATGAGGTACTTTTAAGCATATTAAGATTACATTTTATAAATAAGTCTTATATTTTAAGGCAATATAAGAAAATAATGGGTTAATTCATCCGACTACTTGAATCTCTAAATTTTCCCTAATTATACATTAGCACTACCTACGTTTATTGACAAATGTTATCCATAATTGATTAAAAGGCGTTTAAAAAGTTTTTTGAGAATCGCCCATTAGCTCTATTCAGAACTGAGACCCTTCCTGCCTTTCGTATCCTGCAGCTATGATAGACTGCCACAGGGGAGTCTATATCACGTAAAGCGATTGCTAATACTTTATAAGTGAAGCCAACCGGCACTTATAAATGGATTTTATCAATTTTAAACTGTAAAGGGCCTGATTTATACTAAAGGGATGCTTGCTTTAAGTGACGTCTCTTTTATGGAAAAGGGTTTTGTTTTTGTCGCATCCCCGACTGCCGCATCCGCTTTCCCTGCTGAAGTATCGAAAAACTAGTTTCGGATGGTAACAAAAGTTAAAGAAATTTACGAAAAATTTGCTGGGAAAAATCCGTGACGAAGCATGTGAAAATTAGTTTCGAATACTAACGAAAGTTAAGAGAATTTACGAAGAATTTGCTTGGAAAAAACCAAAATCGTCATTGAATATGGAAATGAAGTAAAATAAGAAAGGTATCATTGGCTTACTGGGAACTAAATAAGGTGCAAAAAGTTAATTTCAGAAAATAAATGAAATTCTATGTATTCCAGAATTTTTGAATAACTTGTCGACTTTGCCCATATTATTATTATGTAACTACAGCAAAAATAAACATTTTTTCCCGCAATAAACGCATTTTTGTCAACAATGTTATCAATTAATCAATAGAAATTTAGCCCAAGACAGGCTACCCACTGGAAGATATTAAGGAAAGCAGGATTTTTAAATTGATCCCACAAAATGAAGTCTAGTCTGATGCCTTTCGGACCCAACATTTTTGTAATATAATGAATTATCAACGTTAACAATATTGTACTGAAGTGATGACTTTGAAAAACATTAAAAAATCGCGAAATATTAGTTTTTGTTTTCTCAACTTATACCAAAGCTACTGAAGAGCCGACCTGATAATAAAATTTTGAAAGTGAATGAAAAAATTTAAAAAAAAAACAAGAAACATCCTTTTAACAAAATAGACTAAACACGGGCAAATTTCTTCCGTGTCATTTGTTGCCAGGTTAGAGGCATTAAGCTGACAAGAAGAGAGATTAAGGGTGTGTAAAGCCCCCCAAGGTGATTAATAACACAACATGGTGTATAAACGAGCCTGTTAATTAATGTTGCATCACTTCAACAGGCAGGTTGCCGATAAAGTGGTTAATGGTTTTTACATTGAATTTTCAACGATCTGTTAAAGAGTTTAGTAAAAATCAAAGATTAACTGTTTTTGAAGTTTTCCTAATACCGAAAAAGAAATCGATTAGCATTTTAGTGATAAATTATGATTTAAAGTGAATTTGTACAATATAAAACATAACTATTGCTTTAATTAACATCGGCAGATTTTGACGAGTTTATCTTTGTTTCATGTGCTCTTAATCGTGTGTCTCTTAATTATGCTTGTAATACGACACTACAGAAGGCAACGATAAAATTTGTATCGCCTAAAATCAGCGTTCTTCATAAAATTCTTTTAATCTTCTGAAAATGCTCCTGTATCTATCTATTGAATCAAACGTTCCTCAATATCTACTAGAAAAATTAATATTTGAAAATTCCGCAATGTTTTTTAAGTTAATTGATAAAATATCGGGAAAATGATTTTCAAACCGAAGCATTTTATGAAAAAAGCAAATATCAAATATAAAAGAGTTGCTTATCGATCACTAATTTATTTTCTATTGGTAACATACTTTTCGGGCAGGTGAGATTTGCACATTGAAAATTAATGCTAAATCAGCCTTAAATGTTCCTCCATAAAAATGAAAGACTATTTTGAGATTAACGGTATCATGTAAACTGGTAAATTTTCGGTCTCTTATGAACAAAAAATTCAATTTTGTGATGTTATTTTGGAACAGTTTAAACCCTCTGTTGTTTATTTGCTTGCAGCTAATATTTCTAATTTTCTACGAACAATAAAACGAAGATTCGTCAATTTAACCAATACTTTTTTTAAATATTACTTACCGAATTATGTATTCACGTATGACTAAATTCACTAATCTTTAAATAGAACCCCATATTCAATGTAAAATAACACAACTTCCGAGGATTAATCTGTCATTTTGCAGCCAATCGATGCCCTTAATTAAATCCGAATTACTAAGCAATTCTAATGATTTATGGTAGCGCGACTTTCCGAAAATTTCGCTTAGAATATGGAGAAGTACCGAGTTTTCGAACGAGCTGCGTTCAATAATTCAGGTATAAGACAATTAATAAATGCATCTAACAAAGTGAACCGATATAGGACTTTGAATGAGATTGTTTGCTTTAGGTCAAACAGATTCGGAAAAAATAGATCTTTCGTTTACTAGGAATAAACTTCTGTAGAAACCCGTGATTTTCAAGTAAAAAAATTAATTTTTAAGGTGGCCCAAAGAGTCAAAGACCGAAAGAGCAAAACGGAATCTAGAGAAATAAGGAAAATCATGGTAGGAAAAAGTATAAGATCTCATGCGTCCATTTTTTTCAATTTGATCTCAT